>NC_090764.1:64213499-64423499 GCF_036898095.1 Palaemon carinicauda | reverse complement strand
TGGACCATTTGGCGGATGATAACAACAACAAAGGGGAACAACAACAAAGGGGAACAACAACAACAACAACAACAACAAATATTGAAAGTAAATAAACAGCTGACAAATATAACATAACCTATTTCTTAAGTCGACCGGTTGCAGTTGGGACTTCTGGTGACTTCCCCGACTGGTGATTACCAGACTGGGGTTCGAGTCCCGCTCAAACTAGTTACTTCCTTTGGTCGCTGCAACCTCACCATCCTTGTGAGCTAAGGATGCAGGGTTTGGGGTTAGCCTATAGGTTTATCTGCTGAGTCATCAGCAGCCATTGCCTGACTCTCATTGGTCCTAGCTTGCGTGGAGAGGGGCTTAGGCGCTGATTATATGTATATAGGGTCAGTCTCTAGGGCATTGTCCTGCTCGATATGGTAATGTCACTGCTCCTTGCCTCTGCCATTAATGAACGACCTTTTATAAGGCCACAAGTTTTTTCTCGACATGGAAATAAACGATACAAATTCCAACATTTTCGCATCACACAGGAAAAGATCAGATTCACTGAACGTTAGTCTTTTGTTTTCAAATGTTCCTTATATAACCTGATTGTCATTACAGATCTCAAGATATTTTATTTTAATTCGTCATTTTCTGTATAGTTTATTTATTTCCTTATTCCTTTTCCTCACTGGATTATTCTCCCTGTCGGAACCCTAATAGGGCATATAGCATCCTGCTTTTCCAACAAGGGTTGTAGCTTAGCTAGTAATAATAATTTATTTATTTTCATTTTACTTTGATGGCTGCTTTTCCGGTCCCATACAGCAGGGGAACCCCACTCTCTACAGGACCTCCTCCACTGTCGTTTTATCTTATTCGTTCAGAGTAGGGCTATTTGATGTTTCATATCACATGTTGTTCATTTACTGTTAAATCGTCATTTGATAATAATAATAATAATAATAATAATAATAATAATAATATTAATAATAATAATAATGAAAAAGGCCATTCTAAACTCCAAAATGACTTTTAAAAATAAAAAATACATAAGAGCACAAAAAATGCTTAAAAGCATTAATGATTTTCAAACTAAAAATAAGACTTATGCCTAATGAATTTCCGGAAATGGGCAAAACGGACAAGATAATATAGCTATAAACCAACAAGTATAAAGAAAAGTTTGTAAAGTTCATGCCATCATGGAAAAAATATTTTACAAGTAATCGAGTATTAGATGAGAAAGAATAGTCATCCATTATTATTATTATTAGTTATGCTACAATCCTAGTTGGAAAAGCAGGATGCTATAAGCCCAAGGGCCCAATCAGGGATATGGCCCAATGAGGAAAGGAAATAAGAAAACAGATAGAATAGTGTGCCTGAGTGTACCCCCAAGCAAGAGAACTCTACCCCAAGACAGTGGAAGACCATGGTACACAGACTATGGCACTGTCCAAGAGAACAATGGTTTGATATTGGAGTGTCCTCCTAGAAGAGCTGCTTACCATAGCTGAAGTCTCTCTTCTACCCTTACCAAGAGGAAAGTAACCACTGAACAAATACAGTGCAGTAGTTAACACCTTGAGTGAAGAGGAATTACTCGGTTAGTCTAGTTTCCTTAGGTGTATGAGGAAATAGGAGAATGTGTTGAGCATAGGCCAGACTATTCAGTGTATGTCTAGGTAAAGAAAAAATGAGCCGCAACCAGAGAGAGATCCAATGTATCTGGCCAATTCAAAGGACCCAATAACTCTCGATATGTGGCTGGTGCCTTGGCCAAACTACTACTTATGACCTTGTGGATAAAGTTGTAACGATTGTGAGCTTAAATTAAGTTTCTTCTCTTTTTAAACTTTGGGTTCGATACATTCAGTACTTTTATTCATTTCATTTTAAAACAAATATTAAGATCATAGACATCAATTGTCTTTCAGTACAGGAATTATGAGGAACGTAATGCAGTATTTTTTTGTGTAGCAAAATTCAAATACAGTTTTGTTCTATCCTTTTTAAGCATAATTAAGCTTTCTCGTTTGGTGGAAGTGCTTCAGTTAAGATACTACCGCTAGAGAGTTATTGGGTCCTCTGATTGGCCAGGCAGGACTACATTGGATCCCTATCTCTGGTTACGGCTCATTTTGTCTTTGCTGACACGTACACATAATAGTC
This sequence comes from Palaemon carinicauda, assembly GCF_036898095.1. Taxonomy (NCBI): domain Eukaryota; kingdom Metazoa; phylum Arthropoda; class Malacostraca; order Decapoda; family Palaemonidae; genus Palaemon; species Palaemon carinicauda. The sequence goes on along the minus strand of NC_090764.1, from coordinate 64,421,348 downwards.
TAGCCTATTCTTTCCACATTCTCGTCTGTCCTGATACACTTGACAACACTGATGTTACCAAACGATTCTTCTCACAAGGGGTTAACTACTGCTCTGTAATTGTTCAGTGGCTACTTTCCTCTTGGTAAGGTTAGAAGAGACTCTAGCTATGGTAAGCAGCTCTTCTAGGAAAAGACACTCCTAAATCAAACCATTGTTCTCTAGTTTTGGGTAGTGCCATAGCCTCTGTACCATGGTCTTCCCCAATGTCTTGGGGTAGAGTTCTCTTGCTTGAGGGTACACTCGGGCACACTTTTCTTTCATATTTCTCTTCCTATATTTTTAAAGGTTATTTTAGTTTATATGAGATCCAATTTATTGTTGTTTCTATGCTTAGAATATTTTATTTTCATTGTTTATTACTTTAGTTTATTTATTTTCTTATTTCCTTTCTTCACTGGGATATTTTTCCCAGTTGGAGCCCTTGGGCTTATAGCATCCTATTTTTCCAACTAGGGTTGTAGCTTAATAATAATAATAATAATAATAATAATAATAATAATAATAATAATAATAATAATAATAGAAGAAGAGATATTTCACCAACTTAAGATTTGCTGTTACTCAAGAACAATCAATATATATATATATATATATATATATATATATATATATATATATATATAGTATATATATATACAGTATATATATATATATATATATATATATATATATACACATACATACAGTATATATATAAGTATATACATACAGTATATATATATATATATATATATATATATATATACATATATACATACAGTATATATATAAGTATATACATACAGTATATATATATATATATATATATATATATATATATATATATATATATATATATATATATATAATCCTCGCCAATAATAGGTCACATAAAAGCCCCAAAACAATAGAATGAACTAATAAAAAACATGCAATTAACGAATAATCATATTCCTGTCACTTACCCGGGAGGTATCGAAGCCAGTTGGGATGTCTACAATGGGACACCGACCCTCGACCAGGAATTTCGGTCTGTCATTAGCGTGACAGAGAGTGGCGGCTGCTGCCAGGAGCACGAAAGCAATTTGCCTTCCAGGATACAACGAAGACCGGGAAATAGGTTATGCAAATAAATGTCTCTCAGAGAAAAAAAAAAAAAAAAAAAAAAAAAAAACAGATGAATGGATTATATCAAATAAGTTAAATGTTTGATTTCAAAGATTAATGAGTCTATGGTAGACCTATTTTTTATTTTAGAATATTATAGCCTGAGAGAGAGAGAGAGAGAGAGAGAGAGAGAGAGAGAGAGAGAGAGAGAGAGAGAGAGAGAGAGAGAGAGAGAGAGAGAGATTGCAATTACAAATTAATTACAAATTACAGTATTTTTTAGTTTTTTTTGTACGAGAGAGAGAGAGAGAGAGAGAGAGAGAGAGAGAGAGATTGCAATTACAAATTACAGTATTTTTTAGTTTTTTGTACGAGAGAGAGAGAGAGAGAGATTTCAATTACAAATTAGTTATTATTAGTTTTTTGTACGAGAGAGAGAGAGAGAGAGAGAGAGAGATTTCAATTACAAATTAGTTATTATTAGTTTTTTGTACGAGAGAGAGAGAGAGAGAGAGAGAGAGAGAGAGAGAGAGAGAGAGAGAGAGAGAGAGAGAGAGAGAGAAGACATTTCAATTATTAAAGTTTTTTATCTGAACTGGTAATTTTTTGTACAAGAGAAAGAGAGAGAGAGATCGCAATTATAAATTACAATATTTTTTATCTGAATTGGTATTTTTATTTACAGAGAGAGAGAGAGAGAGAGAGAGAGAGAGAGAGAGAGAGAGAGAGAGGGAATGAGAGAGAGATATTACACTTACATTGCTGTAGATTTATAACTCATATTGGCGCTAAGTAAGTCGGCTGACCTATTCGTACGAGCAACACTGACTGACTGACTGTAATGTAAACTCGGATTGCATTGGGGCAGGCCGCCGGGAATACCGTTTGCAGTTGCCAATTGCTCAATTTCGTGCCTCTTTAGCAGATCCAATCAAGGGAAATACTTTGTTTCAAATGGATTACTCAAAACATTTAAACGATAATTAAAATGAAAAAGCAATCCGGTGGTATTTTAGTTCATATGGTTAGTTAGGAGACTGGCATGTGGATATAAAGACCTTTTTAAAGAGAAATGACCAAATAATAAATCTCCACCTAATTGGTAGTTTCTCTACGTTTCTAAAGGCGGGGTTACACGGTCGAACGGTTCGTCGAACGACAAACAAGTGTTTGAAGTGATATTCGAACGTATGAACTGGGTATTTGGTTGTCGAACACGTTCGTCGAGCGGTTCGAAGAAAGTCAGATCCAGCCTGACTTTTGTGGGCGTAACTTCATTGTCCACTCTTCCAACCGTTTAACAAGCGGGTTCGAAAACCGGGTTCGACGAACCGTTCGACCGTGTAACCCCCGCTTGAAAAGGCAGGACTGTAAACCTGAAGGTTACATAAAACATACCTAAAGGCATTTCTCAAAGGAGGCAGGTGACTTGTTACGTCACACACTTTGCTAAGACTGGGCTGTATCTAGCTATGAAAATAATAGTTGTTGCTCTGGATTCTGGCGATGTTTGAAGTTGGAACCTAACAATTGCATGTCTGCCTCGCTCAAATGGACAACGGAACTTATTCGCAAAATTGTTATACTGCATTTCATATAGATTACGCTCGAAAGGGAAGTAAATGATTAAATGGATTTAAATGGAGCGAAAGTTTAGATGTTGCAAATACGGAATCATTACACAGTTGATATTAATTAGAACAAATACTCGTTACACATTGCCTCTGGCTAACTACCTACAGTATTAGTCTTGATTTTTTTTTTTTATAAAAGCAAGTTCGCGTTCTATTGACCATTTTATGGGCTACATAATTGCAAGAGCTACTCTCTAGCCGGAAGGGACAGGCATAGGCAAGCTACAACAACAATATTTCTCTTTTTTTAGAATATATATATATATATATATATATATATATATATATATATATATCTGCTCTTTACGATGTCCTCTTATAATTAAAGGGGTGTGGTAGCCTATTGGAAACGTTCCAGCCTGGCGATCTGCTGGACTAGTGTTCGAGTCACGTTCTAACTCTATAGTTTCTTGTAGTGTCTGCAACCTCACCATCCTTGTGAGTTAGAGGTATGGGGGTTTAGGTGACCGTATAAGTATACCAGCTGAGTCATCAGCAGCCATTGCCTGACCCTCCCTGGTCTTAGCTTGGGTGAAGAGGGGCTTGGTCACTGATCTTTTGTACATATGGTCAGTCTCTAGCCCATTGCCCTGCTAGGGCATTGTCACTGTCCCTTGTGTCTGCCATTCATGAGCATCCTTTAAAAGTGGAAATGACTGTGAAATTTAAAAACTCAAGGTGAAAATGGACACAAACATTGCAATACTCTTTTGCAGAATAATCGCTAAAAATTAAGTATTAGAAATTGAAACTTTTTATCTACTTTTGCTTTAATGAGTGATGAATAGTATGTCGCTCTGTGTGCATTATAAAAAACAAAGTTATGATTTTCTATTGAGAACGTGTTTGCCAATATATCTATTTTGCAGGTGTTTGTAAAGAATGGTATAATGCTAAGATTCCCATGCTGGTAATATTTTAAGAATCACTTATTTAAATAATAAAAGCTCAAAATAACCTGTGGAAGTTTGATCGAAATCTAGAATTTTTGTCTCGTCTGTGATTTTATATTTCTTCGACCATGTAAAATGTCATCAACCTGCCTTTCCAATTGCTGTCCAGGCCATTAATTAGGACACTATGCACATTACTGTACAATAGTATTAAGCCTCCTGCTCATTTCTGTTCCTCATTCCTGTTTTCCTAAGGCTAAACTGACATGTTTAGCTTTTCTATCTTGTGAAATTAAAGCTCTCTTGATGGACCTTGATGCTTATAGAGGTGTAGACCTAAATGGTATTTTTCCTTTAAAACAAAGACAGCAGATTTCTAAGCTCCAAAGTCATCTGTTATTTTGCGCAAGTTAGCAAGAAGAGGAGCTTTTAGCACTTGTTGGAAAATCGGTAATGTTACTCCTTTATGTAAATGTGTCTGTGGTAGCTCAAGTCCCACTGATTACCGCCCAATTTCCATAACTCCCATATTATCTAAAGTTTTTGAACGTCTTCTGGAAAAACGTCTAAATATGTTTGCTGAAGGTAAATCATCTGTTGCCTAGTTTGTAATTTGGTTTTGATAAAGGCATTTGAGCATGTGATGCCCTTCATACAACCTTCAACGCTGTACAGAAATCTCTTGATTTTGGTCAGGTAGTTCGTATGATTGACCTTGGATTTTAGTGCTGCCTTTGATCATGTTTTCAAATTCAAACATTTGGTAGGGGGTCAGTCTTTTCTTAGCATCATTATTGAATTTTATGTTATAGATTGCTAAGAGTTGTAGTTGATGTGCACCGTAGTGAGTATAGGGATGTGATATCAGGTGTTCCTCAGGGTAGTGTTCTTAGCCCATTTTTTTTTTTTTCATACTACAGTATATGCACATGGCATGTGGTTTGATATAGAAAACAAGCTCGTTACATATGCAGATGATTCTACTCTCTGCATCAATTCCATCTTCTGAATGTAGATCTGGGGTTGCTGAATCCCTTAATAGAGATCTAGCTAAAATTAGTGCAGGGTGCAAATTATGGAGCATGAAGTTGAATTCTAACAAAGTATGATTGTACGTAGGTCAAGGACAGTGGCACCTCAACATCCGGCTCTCAGCATTGATAATGTTTCTTTAACTTTGTATGACTCTTTTAAAATTTTATGTGTTTTTTCATAGCAAATTCACTTTTGAGGAACACATTATGCCTGTTTCTTTTTCAGTTGTAAAAAAAAAATGGCGTATTGGGGTCTTTTAAATTTTTCAGTGATCAATCCATTCTTAGTGAGTGTTTTAATTGTTTCATTCTACCTTGTTTCTAGTATTGTTCTCCTGTCTGGTCTTCAGCTGCCGATTCTCATCTTAATTTGTTGGACAGGAACTTACGGTCCATTAAATTTCTTATTCCTTATCTAGATAATCTCTGACACCATCGTTCAGTTCTTTATGCATGTTGGATGAGATTTTTCATAATTCTGACCATCCTTTTCATTTAGATTTTCTTAGACTGTACCATCCTTTACGGGCATCTAAGTATGTAGTTAATTATAACACTTACCTTTTCCATCATAAGGCTCAATACTACACTGTATTCTAGAAGTTTTATTCCAGCCGTAACCAGATTTTGGAATGATCTTCCAAGTCGGATAGTTGAATCAGGGGAACTGCTGGAGTTTAAGCTTGTAGCTAATGTTTTTATGTCGAACAGGCTGACATATGTCTCTTTTTATAGTTTATTTAAGAGAGATCTATTTTATTTTTGTTACTGATCTTGAAATATTCATTACTTATCCTGTAGATTATTAATTTTCTTATTTCATTAACTCACTAGGCTATATATATATATATATATATATATATATATATATATATATATATATATATATATATACATACATACATACATATATGTATACATATATATATATATATATATATATATATATATATATATATATATTATTACAGTCGTGAGAGAGAAGGGTAATTTACCATTTTAGCAGGTGGGTTCAATGGACCATAATGATAATAAAATAAAGGTATTTGAATGAGAATACGATCAAACAAGATTTAAATATAATAATGCAAAAAATATTTACAAAACATTACAATTAAACTTGAAGTCCATATAAAAGGAACACAAAGGCCATAAAGGACAGGAATGACACAATAGGACAAATGACAAATGACAAACGACAACCACGTCTCGAAAAGTAATCACACTGGAAATTGAGAACACTTGAAACAAAAGCACAATTCGTTATTAAACCCTTACAACAATATCACTTATACTTAGGATATAGATACATCACAATAAAGGGGACTGCTTCCCTGCCGGACACTAAAGTCATTGGTTTAGTTGCTGAGTAGAGACTGATTTAAAATTACATTTAGGGGTCGAAGAAATTTAGGATGGGCAGAGCAAGTAAGAAAAAGGAGTGTGAAACAAGGCAAACAAGTTACTGGGAAAGGACAAAGGAAAGTGGTATACAGGGGAAAACAGTCAGGCAAAATATATACAATAATTACAATAATGTGGAAGGTGTAATACCTTCCCCTAGAGGATCAAGCCCAGCGGAGTGGCTAGATCAAAGTTAAACACCTTACATCTCCTGAGAAGGTTGAGAATAGGCCCGTGACAATGCATCAGCAAATACGTTGTCGCTGCCCTTGAGGTGCTTTATTTGAAGGTTGAAGTTTTGAAGATACAAAGCCCATCTTAGTAAGCACTGATTATGAGCCTTGGTGCATTCAAGAAAGGTGAGGGGGTTGTGGTCCGAACAGATATGGATGACGAGAGGTCCTTGTAGATAACATTCAAACTTTTGGAGAGCAAGAACCAAACTTAAAAGCTCCTTCTCTATGGTACTGTATGACAGCTGATGAGGCTTGAAGCTACTGGAGGTGTATCCTATTTGGTGGAGTACCCCATCAATTTCCTGGAGCAACACTCCTCCAGCACCTGTGTCGCAAGCGTCTACTTGTAAAGAGAAGGGTTTAGAAAAATTAGGACTGAGTAAAACTGGCTCACTACTCAAAAAATATTTTAAATGTTGAAATGCTGCCTGACATCTCTCATCCCATTCATACTTCTTTTTAGGGCTGGTAAGACTATGTAAAGGGGCAGCTACTGAAGCAAAATTACGACAGAACTTACTGTAACATGAAACCATACCTAGAAATCTTTTAAGGGATTTCCTAGTCTTAGGTTCTGATTAGTCAAGAATGGCATTAACATTTGCAGTTTTAGGCCTGACATTACCTCCACCCACAATATGTCCCAAGTAAGTAACTGTAGCTTGACCAAAAACACATTTTTGTAAATTTATTGTTAACTGGGCTTCTCTTACTATATCAAAGAGCATATTCAAACGTTTCATAAGCTCTTCCCAATAATCTCCTATCACCAATATATCATCTAGATATGCAAATACTCCCTCTAGACTCTGAATAATGTAGTTAATTATGCGTTGAAATGTGGATGGGGGATTTGTTAAACCAAAAGGCATTACTTCATACTGGAATAACCCAAAAGGAGTTATGAAAGCCGATATAAGCTTGGTTCTAGATGCTAACTTCACCTGATAATACCCCTTGAGGAGATCTATCTTAGCCACATACTTTGCTTGGCCCACAGAGTCTATAAGGTCGTCTAGACGGGGTAAAGGTAACTATCCTTAACAGTAGCAGAATTTACTCTCCTGTCGTCTGTAAACAGTCTCATGCTGCCATCCTCCTTTGGTACCAATAGACATGGAGACGCCCATGGTGACTTGCTTGGTTTAGGTAAACCGGCTCTCAGAAGATATTCCACTTCTTCTTTCATCACTAGTTTCTTGGCCGGGTGTTGTCGTATGGGAGCAGTTCCTGGTAGAAGTTCGATGTCATGGGTGAGGATTATACACTGACCTGGATTTTCCCCATAAATTTCTGGGTAAGAGTAAATGAGAATTTGAAGTCCTTCTGATGGAAAAGGAGAAAAATGTTGACATGAGTTTTCAAAGTCTTTCAGAGCAGCACAATTATCTACAAAATGCCACGAATAGATGAATTCAGGTTCAATTACTTCAGGTTTCTCATCTTTGACCTTAACACTAACATTTACAATTTTGTCTCCATAACCAGTTTCAGTATTCCTGGAATGATACCTTTTAAGCAGATTGGCATGGATAATTTGAGTACTTTTCCTTCTATCAGGGGTTTCAGTTACATAGGTATGGTTATTGACATTTTTAACTACTTTATATGGACCAAAGAATTTGGGGGAAAATGGGGATCCAGGGATAGGAAAATATGCTAACACAAGATCTCCTGGGTTGAACTTTCTAATTTTAGTCTTTTGATCATAACTATTTTTCATTTTAATCTGAGCTTTGCTTAAATTTTCAGTGGCTATTTTACGGACTTTGGAAAGGGTTTCTTTAAAGTTACTCAAATATTGTTGAACAGTTACAGTCTGATTAGAGTCTGGGAACTTTAACCATTCATCTTTAATTAATGCAAGGGGTCCTCTTAATAATCTCCCAAATACCATTTCAAAAAGAGAAACATCAAGGGATTCATGTGGGGACTCACGTATAGCAAACCACAAAAACTTTACTCCTTCATCCCAATCAAGATTGCTCTCTAAACAAAATTTTTTTAACATTTAAATGTTTGGTGCCATAGTTCAAGGACTCCCTGAGATTCCGGATGATATGCAGATGATAAGCTATGTTTTATATTTAATTCCTTAAGGATTTCTGAAAAGAGTTTACTTGTAAAGTTAGAACCCCGATCAGTTTAGATATCCTTGGGGATCCCGTAAGTAGTAAAGAAACTTAAAAGGTGTTTAGCAATATTTTTGGCAGATATATTCTTAAGTGGAGTGGCCTCTGGAAAACGAGTAGTGGGACACATAAGAGTTAATAAATATTGGTTACCATCTTTTGTCTTGGGCAAGGGTCCAACACAGTCTATTACTAATTTCTCAAAGGGCTCATGTGGAACTAATATAGGCTGTAAAGGGGCTTCAGGAATTACTTGGTTAGGTTTGCCAGCTATTTGGCATACATGACATGTCTTTTATGAAATCTCCTACGTATTTCCTCAAATTAGGCCAATAGAACTTATCAAGTATTCTATAGTAAGTTTTGTATTGTCCCAAATGACCACCTGGTCCATCATGTGCAATTTCCATTATATGAGTGCGTACTGCAGAAGGAACAACAATTTGGTATTTCTCACTCCAGGTATCAAGATTTGAATAGTTAGAAGGACGGTAAAAACGCATTAGGATACCATTTTTATGATAAAAAGAAGGGGATTTATTCAAAGATTTTATATCAACAGCCTTATCATGCAAACAAGATAAAGATTGATCTGACCTCTGGGCAGCTATTAGTTTATCTCTAGACATTACCTTAGCTAAGAAATCAATATCTACTTCAAAGTCATTTACCTTTTCTCCTGCTTGGGACCGAGTGACTATATGTGGTGGGGTTTGTTCAAGATCTACCTTCTTCTCATCCATCAAAGGTTTGTCCAAAACTACCCTATCATCCATAGGGGTAACAGTGACCATTAAATTTGGTACAATTAATTTCCCGGCTAAATCATTACCCAATAGCAATGAAACTCCTTTTATAGGCAATTCTGTATCAATCACCCCTAATTCGACTTTCCCTTTTAAAAGGGGACAATCAAGGTTGACACTGGCAAGGGGAATGGATGAGATTCCAGTAAGATCCCTTACAACCACCTTCTCGCCAGTTAGATTATTCTCAACATTAGGTAAAGCCTTACTATGCAACAAAGTTAAAGCAGCTCCAGTGGCTCGTAATATAGTGACCTTAGACTTCTGTTCTTTCTCCCCCAAGGCTCTTATACCTTCAGACTTAAAATCATCAAACACATCTGGTACATTTGCTTGCACATGCAAAACAGGTTTACTCTGGGAAGTTGAAAATTTTACGTTGGGTTTCATAATAACATTATGGTAGTTATCAGATACTTTACATTTAGGGTCTTTACAATTACGAATAGTATGTCCTTCTTTCTTACAATAACTACATTTAGGATTATCAGAACCTATGGGATTATCATCCGAATTCTGGGATTTTCCTGAAACTGGTTTTACAAAAACCTCACCTCTTTTATTAGGAATAGACTTATGTATTAAGGAATAAGTGTCAGCCAAGGAAGCAGCCTTTTGTAAAACTTTCTCCTGCCTATCTTCAATATAGAGCATTCTTCAAGAACCATTAAATTAATAGTTCTTCAAGAGAAGTTACCTCAGCATACTTAAACCATTTCTTGAAAGCTCTAAGCTTGTCAGAAGCGAATTCTAGGAAAGTTTGGATATTTGATTTACATAAGTTACGTAAAGCTTGTCTATATCCTTCCTCTGTTATGGAAAATGCATCTAATATTGCTTTCTTAACCTGGTTATATCCTTAGTATCATCCAGATGCCTAACAACCTGAGCAGCTTTACCCGACAACAAAGGGAAATAACTCTGGTTCCATTTGCCTATTCTGAAGATTGATTGAAGCCCTCTCTTGTTCCACCTTGATAGTTAAACTAGCTTCTAATTCTAATTTAGCTTTCTCCATTTCAAAGTTTTCTCTTTCTTTTTCTCTTTCTTCCCTAGCTTTTTCTCTTTCTTCCCTAGCTTGACATTCTAACTTAGCTTTCTCCATTTCAAATTTTTCTCTTTCTTCCCTAGGTTGAAATTCTAACTTAGCTTTCTCCATTTCAAATTTTTCTCTTTCTTTCCTAAGAGAAAATTAACTTCTCTTTTCAGCGGCTTGCAAAGCTACTCTTCCTTTCTTAAAGCTAACCTGAGTTTATTTCACGCTCGAATGCAAGACGTTCAAACTCTAGCTTTTGTTCAATTGTAAGGGAAGGGGTTTCTGAACAAGATACTGCCTAGCTCCGTCACCCAAGGTTCCAATACGCATATAGTGAGCTATTATCACTTTCCTAATGTCAAACTTACGCATACTAGAACGTACCTCAAGGTCTAAATGCCTAGCTACTTCCATTAATTCAGACTTCCTAGCATTGGTAAGGGTATGCAATTCAGAGGAAGGATCCGCCACAAACTTTTGAGTATCAAACTTCGCCATTGTGGAAATTAAAAAGAAACTTTAAGAACAATATAAACACCTGAATAAGAGTTTTACAATTCTTAAATTGGAGCTAATTTAGTTAAGCATTGACCACGCATAAAACCATAAACCACGCATAAATAGTAACAGATTAGACAAATATTTATACACAAAACATTTTAGATACGGGAAAATGAGAATGAATAAGGACGCACTGGAAGTATTTTACTCCCAATTCAAACCAAAATGAAGTCAAAAGGAAATACCGTCGCTCAGCTAACAGCCGTAACTTACTACACTTCGATTAGAACGGTAACTTCACACACATATGTTGAGGCGTTAACAAGATTCATGACACTTTACAGAAAATGAAGAACGCTAGAGACTGGTATCTAAGGACCCAGGGAAAGACTATAAGCACGTGAAAGTCACGAATGATTCGAGAGAAATAAATATTCAACAATGGTACAACAGATTAACTTTTTAACCTGCGCACTGAGTCTCAGCCACAATCATGCCTACCAGAACAACACCGAACCAAGTTCCACCCTTATTTTGGGAAACAATAGTTCCCCCCTTAGTTCCAGTAACGAAGCCTGGGAGAAATTTCTCCAGAGTTCCAATAGATATCAGATCAGTCTTGAGCGTTTCCAGTTTCTATTCCATAGTCTGGACCTTCAGTTGACACTGTTGAAGATCCTGCTGTGATTTCCAGAATCCTCCGACCACAGGGAAGGAGGACAACAGTCGTTGGAGGAAGGGAACGTCCCCGATCCCACCCTCAGAGTTTTCATTCCTCTTGGACAGTAGCTAAGAACCCATCCTGAATGCAAAGGACTCCTGAATTTCCCTCATTCGTCCTTCGAGATCCATGAAATAGGTCTCACACGCCAACTCCTGCTCCTGAAGATCAGCTGTAAGGTGTGATGTGTTGAACAATCCTCCAAAAACTCCGTTGAATACTTTCTTCATTGTGTTGATCGCTGTTTGGTACATTCCCAACATTGTGATCAAATCTGTGCTAGATTATCAGATAGTTCTCCTTCGATCAAGGTTATTTTTAAAAAAACAGAAGCGATCTCCCAGAGACCCTCAGGATCCTCTCCCGGTTCCTAGTCACACACATTCATTCCTTGAAGCCTTTAGAGACTCTTCCAAACTTCTTCTTTTTCTTCTTTGTCTACATCTTTTCCCACTTCTATGTGGGGTCGATGTTTCTGGTCAGCTTTCTCCATCTACCTCTGTCCCACACCTCATCACCGGTTAATCCCTTTGATTGAAGGTCATCCCTGATACAGTCCACCCACCTTCGCTTTGGTCTCCTTCTCCTCGTTCCCTGTACCTCGATTTCCATCACTCTCCTCCCAATATACTGTTCATCTCTTCTCATGACATGACCATACCACCTCAGTCTACTTTCTTGGATCTTATCTGATAGTTTTCTAACTCCTGTGGTACCCCTAATTACCTCATTCCGTATCTTATCTCTTGTTGTCACCTCACACATCCATCTCAACATTCTCATCTCTGCCACATCCATCTTCTCTTCTGTCTTCTTTATTGCCCACGTCTCCGCTCCATACATCATTGCCGGTCTCACAACTGTCCTGTGTACTTTACCTTTCAACTTAACCCCTATTTTCCGGTCGCATAGTACTCCGTGCACTTTTCTTCCAATTCTTCCATCCTGCTTGTATTCTGTGGTTTATTTCTGCCCCCAGATCACCATCCTCTGCAACTGTTGTTCCTAAATACTTGAAATTTTCAACCATTTTCAATCTTTTCTTTAAACTAACTTCCCCATTCTCGCCATTTTTCAATCTCAAATACTCTGTCTTTTTCCTGCTGATCTTTAATCTCCTATTTTCCATTTCTCTTCTCCACTCCTCCAGTTTCTCTTCTACTATACACAGTATAACATCATCAGCAAAAAGCATACACCAAGGAGACTGATCTCTAATACCTTGTGTTACTACATCCATGACCAGATCAAATATGTAAGGGCTCAATGCAGACCCCTGATGTAGTCCCACATTTACTGGGAAACTTTCTTTTAGGCCTATACTGCTCTTAACATTTGCTTCTGCCCTTTCATACATATCTTGGGTGATTCTTACGTATTTCTCAGGGACTCCCTTTTCTCTCATACATTTCCAGAGCTCCTGACGTGGTACTCGATCGTATGCCTTCTCCATGTCAATAAAGACCATATGTAATCCTTTCTGTTTCTCCCGATGTTTTTCTATCGTCTGCCTCAAAGCAAATATTGATTCTACAGTCCCTCTTCCAGATATGAATCCAAATTGTTCCTCACCAATTGTTGTTTCATCTCTGAGTCTCTTCTCAATGATCTTCTCCCATATTTTCATAGTATGGCTTATCAGCTTTATGCCTCTGTAGTTGCCACATTCCTGGATGTCTCCCTTCCCTTTATAGATGCGAATGATTAGGCTTCTTCTTCATTCCTCTTGCATCTTCTCCTGATTGAAGATCTTCTGTGTCAGGCCCCACAAGATATCTATGCCTTCCTCTCCAAGACTCTTCCATACCTCTACTGGTATATTATCCGGTCCTGCAGCTTTACTATTTTTCATCTTCTTTACTGCTTGTTCTACTTCTCTTCTAGTCACTCCTATGGTAACTGTCTCGTTTGGGAGTCCATCTTCAAGTACTGTTCTTGGGTTCTCCTCATTCAATAGTCCTTCAAAATAAGTTTCCCAGCTTCTTTTAATTTCATTCTCTTCTATTAAAACTATACCATTGCTATCTTTTATTTGCCTTATCTGTGTTAGGTCTTTAGATTCAGCATCTCGGGCCTTAGCAATTCGTGATATTTTCTTCTCTCCTTCTGGTGTTTCCATCTCTTTATAGACTTCATTTAATGTCTCTGCCTTTGCCTTTGCTACTGCTCTTCTTGATTCTTTCTATGCTTGTTTATAGTTTGCTTTATCCTGCTCTTCTTTCTTGGTTTTTACCCGTTCTTGCACCTCATCATTCCACCACCACGATTCTTTATCATTTGGGGATCTTCTTCCTGATGACTTTCCAAGTACTTCCTCACCGATCCTTAGAATCACTTTATTATTCTCGGTACACCATTCTTGTACATACTCATTTAACCTTACTGCTTCCAGCACTCTTTCCTTAAACAAGAGTCTCAGTTCTTCCTCTTTCAATTTCCACCTCTTAATCTTTGGGTCCATTCTCGTCATTTTACTTCTCCTACAATTCCTTAGTCTGCAATCAATTACCACTATCCTGTGTTGTGCTGCTACACTCTACCCATTTATCACCTTGCAATTTCTAACTTCCTTACACAGCAGCAAATCTATCTGGCTCTCCCTGCCACCACTGCTGTAAGTAATCAGTCTGTTAATCTTCTTCTCAAAGAAGGTGTTGATCATTGCTAGGTCAAAAGCCAATGCAAAATCAATCACTCTTTCTCCCCCATCATTTCTCTCACCCACACCCCAACCTCCATGCACTCTTTCTATCCCTTCCCTACTGGCCCAAGTGGCCGTTCAGATCTCCTCCTATAATTACCCTTTCCCTTGCAGGAATTATTCCAAGCTCCTGGTCCATCTCCTTCCAGAATGTATCCTTCTCCTCCTCTGTTCATCCAATTTGCGGGGCATAGGCACACACCACATTGACTATTGTTGCTCCCAGTCTTAGCTCTAAACTCATAATTCTGTCATTTTTCCTATTCACCCCAATCAAATTTTCCTCCAACTTTCGATAATATTATTCCTACCCCATTTCTTCCTTCCATATTTGCTCCACTGTAGTATAATTTACAACCTTCGCCTAGTTCTCTTGCATTATTTCCCTTTCGCCTGGTCTCCTGCACACACAGCACTCCAATCTTCCTTCTCTCCATGAGGTCAACCAGCTCTCGCCATTTTCTAGTCATTGTCCCAACATTCAGAGTTGCTACTCTCATCCTCTCCTCAGATATTTTCCTCTGAGCTTGCCTCTTTAACCCAGCCCGCCCATGACTGGGTAGCCCTTGCCGATTTTTCGGAGGGATCAGGCGAGGTCCCAACGCGTCGCTTAAGGGGAACGCCCTAGCTTCATTCTGATTATACTCACTGACCATAGTTGTTTTGGCTAATTTTCCATGGCCGGATGCCTTTCCTGCCGCCAACCCTCCCCATCTACCCAGGCTTGGGACCGGCACCAAGTTGAGGCTGCCTTGCCCCCCTCAGTGAGTGGGTTGGAGACTCTTCCAAACTGCTTCAGAGAAATTTCTCATCCTCTTCTTTTTCATCTTGTTTTATATTATCTATAGTATTATTCCCCTTTCTTTTCTTCTTCCGAAAAATGAATCTCATTCCTTCATAGGATATTGTTTGTGACATTCCTTTCCCCAGAAGAAGTCTAAAAAAGATTCTATAGAAAAAGGAGAAATGTGAAGATTTAGGAACACGAATGACGACTAGTGGCCGAAATGAACTCTCTCTCTCTCTCTCTCTCTCTCTCTCTCTCTCTCTCTCTCTCTCTCTCTCTCTCTCTCTCTCTCTCTCTCTCTCTCTCTCTCTCTCTCTCTCTCTCTCTCTCTCTCTCTCTCTCTCTCCTTTCAGTAGACGTTTCTAGCTTAAATATTATTAATAATAACACTTTTGGCAGATTATAATAGGAATTATTTGTTATTTTGTATTAAAAACAAACTTTTAAAAGAATTGACTGAATAAATAAAGACCACCATCCAATTTCCGAATTCTTAGAAACGTATTGTGGGTCTTCAAGGAGTGTAAATTTTGAATTGGCTAAATTTTCTTCACAAATATTCGGATTTTAAATATGATTTTCTTATTATTGTATGCTTTATATATATATGTATATATATGTATATATATATATATATATATATATATATATATATATATGTGTGTGTATATATATATATGTATATATATATATATATATATATATATGTGTGTATATATATATATATATATATATATGTAGTTTTATATACATATATATGTATATATATATATATATATATATATATATATATATATATATATATATATATGTAGTTTTATGTATATATATACATACATACATATACCAAGGCACTTCCCCCAATTTTGGGGGTTAGCCGACATCAACAAATGAAACAAAACATAAAAGGGGACCTCTACTCTCTATGTTCCTCCAGCCTAACAAGGGACTCAACCGAGTTCAGCTTGTACTGCTAGGGTGCCACAGCCCACCCTCCCACATTATCCACCACAGATGAAGCTTCATAATGCTGAATCCCCTACTGCTACTACCTCCGCAGTCATCTAAGGCATCGGAGGCAGCAGCAGGGCCTACCGGAACTGCGTCACAATCGCTCGCCATTCATTCCTATTTCTAGCACGCTCTCTTGCCTCTCTCACATCTATCCTCCTATCACCCAGAGCTTCCTTCACTCCATCCATCCACCCAAACCTTGGCCTTCCTCTTGTACTTCTCCTATCAACTCTTGCATTCATCACCTTCTTTAGCAGACAACCATTTTCCATTCTCTCAACATGGCCAAACCACCTCAACACATTCATATCCACTCTAGCTGCTAACTCATTTCTTACACCCGTTCTCACTCTCACCACTTCGTTCCTAACCCTATCTACTCAAATACTCCAGCCATACTCCTTAGACACTTCATCTCAAACACATTCAATTTCTGTCTCTCCGTCACTTTCATTCCCCACAACTCCGATCCATACATCACAGTTGGTACAATCACTTTCTCATATAGAACTCTTTTTACATTCATGCCCAACCCTCTATTTTTTACTACTCCCTTAACTGCCCCCAACACTTTGCAACCTTCATTCACTCTCTGACGTACATCTGCTTCCACTCCACCATTTGCTGCAACAACAGACCCCAAGTACTTAAACTGATCCACTTCCTCAAGTAATTCTCCATTCAACATGACATTCAACCTTGCACCACCTTCCCTTCTCGTACATCTCATAACCTTATTCTTGCCCACATTAACTCTCAACTTCCTTCTCTCACACACTCTTCCAAATTCTGTCACTAATCGGCCAAGCTTCTCTTCTGTGTGTGCAACCAGTACAGTATCATCCGCAAACAACAACTGATTTACCTCCCATTCATGGTCATTCTCGTCTACCAGTTTTAATCCTCGTCCAAGCACTCGAGCATTAACCTCTCTCACCACTCCATCAACATACAAGTTAAACAACCACGGTGACATCACACATCCCTGTCTCAGCCCCACTCTCACCGGAAACCAATCACTCACTTCATTTCCTATCCTAACACATCCTTACTACCTTTGTAGAAACTTTTCACTGCTTGCAACAACTTTCCACCAACTCCATATAACCTCATCACATTCCACATTGCTTCCCTATCAACTCTATCATACGTTTTCTCCAGATCCATAAACGCAACATACACCTTACCTTTTGCTAAATATTTCTCGCATATCTGCCTTACTGTAAAAATCTGATTCATACAACCCCTACCTCTTCTAAAACCACCCTGTATTTCTAAGATTGCATTCTCTGTTTTATCCTTGATCCTATTAATCATTACTCATCCATACACTTTTCCAACTACGCTTAACAAACTAATACCTCTTGAATTACAACACTCATGCACATCTCCCTTATCCTTATTTAGTGGTACAATACATGCACAAACCCAATATACTGGTACCATTGACAACACAAAGCACATATTAAACAATCTCACCAACCATTCAAGTACAGTCACACCCCCTTCCTTCAACATCTCAGCTCTCACACCATCCATACCAGATGTTTTTCCTACTCTCGTTTCATCTAGTGCTCTCCTCACTTCATCTATTGTAATCTCTCTCTCATTCTCATCTCCCATCACTGGCACCTCAACACCTGCAACAGCAATCATATCTGCCTCCCTATTATCCTCAACATTCAGTAAACTTTCAAAATATTCCGCCCATCTTTTCCTTGCTTCCTCTCCTTTTTACAAACTCCCATTTCCATCTTTCACTGTCTCTTCAATTCTTGCGCCAGCCTTCCTTACTCTTTTCACTTCTTTCCAAAACTACTTCTTATTCTCTTCATATGAATGACCCAATCCCTGACCCCACCTCAGGTCAGCTGCCCTCTTTGCCTCACGTACTTTGCGCTTTACTTCCACATTTTTCTCTTTATATTTTTCATACTTCTCTACACTATTACTCTGCAGCCATTTTTCAAAAGCCCTCTTTTTCTCTTCCACTTTTACCTTCACTCCTTCATTCCACCATTCACTGCCCTTCCTCATGCTGCCTCCAACAAACTTCTTGCCACACACATCACTTGCAATCCCAAAAAAATCTTATTTTACTAACTTCCACTCCTCTAAGTTGCCAGTTTCTCTTACTTTCACTTCGTCATATGTCATTTTCAACCTTTCCTGATATTTACTTTTTACCCCCCGTTTTATTAGCTCTTCAACCCTCACTAACTCCCTTTTACATTCACCTACTCTATTCCCCCACTCTTTTGCTACAACTAATTTTCCTTCCACCAAAAACTGATCAGACATACCGTTAGCCATACCCCTAAACACGTGCATGTCTTTCAATCTTCCAAACATTCTTTTAGTTATCAACACATAATCCATTAATGCCCTTTCTACTACTCTTCCATTTGCCACTCTTACCCATGTATACTTATTTTTATCTTTCTTTTTGAAAAAGCTATTACTTATCACCATCTCTTGCTCAACACACATGTCTACCAGTCTCTCACCACTCTCATTTTCACCTGGTACGCCATACTTCCCAATGACACCTTCTACCTCTCCAGCGCCCACTCTAGCATTTAAATCACCCATGACAACTACATAATTCCTCCTACCCAATCCTTCTACACACCTAGTTAATTCATTCCAGAACTCATTCCGCTCCTCTTCACTTTTCTCACTACCTGGCCCATACACACTGACAAACGCCCAACATTCCCTGCCCAACCTAACCCTTACCCACATTAACCTAGATGATATCTCCTTGCATTCGACTACTTTACCTGTCATCCATTCACTCAGCAATAAAGCCACACCCTCTCTCGGTCTTCCCCTTTCAATCCCAGACACTCTACCAGACATTTCACCAAACATCACTTCACCCTTTCCTTTTATCTTCGTCTCACACAAGGCCAATACATCCATTCTTCTATTCCTAAACATACTTCCAATTTCACATCTTTTACTCTCTATCGTACTACATCCACGCACATTCAAAAACCCCAAAACTAGAGTGCAGGGAGCAGTCACTCTCCCCCCAGCTCCATCTCTTTGTCGATGTCTCACAGGATGTAGATACAGGAGAGGGGGTTCCCAGCCCCCTCGTCCCGTCCCTTTTAGTCGCCTCTTACGACACGCAGAGATAACGTTGGCTCTATTCTAATTTATATATGCCCCCGCGGCCACAGGGGCATATATATATATATATATATATGTGTGTATATATATATATATATGTATATATATATACATTATATATATATATATATATATATATATATATATATATATTTGTATTATATATATATTATATATACATAAATATATATATATATATATATATATATATATATATATATATAAATATATGTATATATATATATATATATATACATATATATATATATATATATATATATATATATATATATATTTATGTATATATAATATATATATAATTAATATATATATATATATATATCTATGTACATACATAGATATGTGCGTACATACTAGATGCACGCTCGGACTTGCACCACTAAATAGTTTATCCATGTCGCTTTCTGCTTGAGGGCAGAGTATAATTAGAATATTTCTGTATGTTCAAAGTTGGTGCCTGAAGGGCGATGCTTACAGCTTCAGCTATTATAAGTCTGCCGTAGTTGTTCTCCTCGTGAACAATGTGGGTTCCATCATTCAGTTCCTTCTGGGAAGGTTTCCAGTCGTGGACATCAATAAAGTGTTGGTTTATTGCCCCTTGATTTCTGTGGGCTAGCATCCATCTTCGGACTGTTGTGGTAGTATGTCCAATATAGTCTTCTCTGTGAGATTTACACATCTCCTCGTGGCATGAAATTTTATTGCCTATGTTGGTGCATGCTTCCTTTGGTCCTTTTTGGGCGCTATTTTTTTTCCATCACACGACTTGCAGTCAGATTGGGCTTGCTATATATTACAAGTTTTACTTTCTGGTAAGAGGATTTTGGGGACACATCTTTGTAGGCTGAATCATAGCTAAGGCGGTGGTAGATGGTAAGGTTTTTGTGTTTGTTGGTTTTTCCATCGTTGGTTGTTGAACTTCATTGAATTTCTTGCTTATAGCTTCTTCTATCCTGCTGTCGAGATATCCGTTGTTTGTCAGCAGTTGTCGAATTCTGTTTCGTTTGGCTTAAATGCCCTAGGTGAGTGCCCAGAAGCATACAAAAAGTCAGTAATAAGTGCTTACGTAAAAAGCAAAACTTAGAAAGACGTAGATGCTTGGCTTAACTGCCCAGCAAAATAACGCTTGGTTTAACTGCCTGGCCAAATAATGCTTTGCTTGACTGCCCGGCAAAATAATGCTTGGCTTAACTGAACAGCCAAATAATGCTATGCTTAACTGCCTGGCCAAATAATATTTGGCTTAACTGCCTAGCCAAATAATGCTATGCTTAACTGCCTGGCCAAATAATGCTTAGCTTAACTGCCCAGCCAAAAAGTGCTTGGCTTAACTGCCCGGCCAAATCATACTCGGCTTAACTGCCTGACTAAATAATGCTCGGCTGATGCCCCATGACAGGGGGAGAGGGAGACGGGACAACCAACTATGGCGGTTTTACTGTAGGAAAGAGCCGCTTCTGCTTTCTCTATGCGACTTAAGTAGCTTAGAATAAGGGCGTTGTAATTGCGTCACGTCATGTGACTATTCTTGTGTTCTATTGGTCCCTTCTTCTGACGTAATGGTAATGTCATACATATGTCACTTCCGGTTTCTCGGCAGGCGAACTGGCATGCATTTCAGTTGCGTGAGTCACTCGATATGTTTCATCGTTTGGCCGGTTGTTTGGCTAACTTAACGCTATATCAGCACTTTTCACAAACATTGGCTTTCGAGTACCAATTCACTCTGATTTTATTTTTCTCCTCTCTCTCTCTCTCTCTCTCTCTCTCTCTCTCTCTCTCTCTCTCTCCCCCTATTTATTTCAATGTCTCTCTATCGTTGAACTAACGAATAAAACTCATAAAACACTTAATCGAATACACATAGTACCTTATTCAGTGTGAAATTTTCTCCTTTACATGACACTCGGCTTGACTGCCCGGCCAAATAATGTTTGACTTAACTGTCTGGCCAAATAATGCTTGGCTTAACTGCCCGGCTAAAAAGTGCTTGGCTTCACTTCCCGGCCAAATAATGCTTGGCTTAACTGCCTGGCCAAATAATGCTTGGCTTAACTGCCTGGCCAAATGGTGCTTGGCTTAACTGCCTGGCCAAATAATGTTTGGCTTAACTGTCTGGCCAAATAATGCTTGGCTTAACTGCACGGCCAAAGGTGCTTGGCTTAACTGCCTGGCTAAATAATGCTTTGCTTAACTGCCTGGTCATATAATTCTTGGCTTAACTGCCTGGCCAAATAATTCTTGGCTTAACTGCCTGGCCAAATAATGCTTGGCTCAACTACCTGGCCAAATAATGCTTGGCTCAACTGTCCGACCAATTAATCCTTGGCCAAATAATGCTTGGCTTAACTTCC
The DNA here is from genome assembly GCF_036898095.1 of Palaemon carinicauda. Taxonomy (NCBI): domain Eukaryota; kingdom Metazoa; phylum Arthropoda; class Malacostraca; order Decapoda; family Palaemonidae; genus Palaemon; species Palaemon carinicauda. The sequence goes on along the minus strand of NC_090764.1, from coordinate 64,399,808 downwards.
CGGCCGAATATTGCTTGGCTTAACTGCATGGCCAAATAATGCTTGGCTTAACTGTCTGGCCAAATAATGCTTGGCTTAACTGCCTGGCCAAATAAGGCTTTGCTTAACTGCCTGGCGAAGTAATGATTTGCTTAACTACCTGGCCAAATAATGCTTGGCTTAACTCCCCGCCCTAATAATGCTTGGCTTATCTGCCCGGCCAAATTATGCTTTGCTTAACTGCCTGGCCAAATAACGCTTGGCTTAACTGCCCGGCCAAATACAATAATGCTTGGCTTAGCTGCCTTGCTTAACGGCCTGGACAAAAAAGCCTTGGCATAACATCCCAGCATGAAAAATTCTTGGCTTAACTGCCCGGCCAAAAAATGCTTGGCTTAACTGCCCGGCCAAATAATGCTTGGCTTAACTGCGTGGCAAAATTATGCTTGGCTTAACTGCCCGGACAAAAAGTGCTTAGCTTAACTGCTCGGCCAAATAAATCTTGGATTATCTGCCTCGCCAAATAATGCTTGGCTTAAGTGTCTGGCCAAATAATGCTTGGTCTAACAGCCTGACCAAATAATGCTTGGCTTAACTGCCCGGCCAAAAGGTGCTGGACTTAATTGCCTGGCCAAAAAATGCTTGGCTTAACTGCCTGGCCAAAAAATGCTTGGCTTAATTGGCTGGCCAAATAATGCTTGGCTTAACTGCCTGTCCAAATAATGCTTGGCTTAACTGCCTGTCCAAATAATGCTGGGCTTAACTGCCTGGCTAAATAATGCTCGGCTTAACTGCCCAGCCAAATAATGCTCGGCTTAACTGCCTGGCCAAATAATGCTTGGCTAAACGGCCTGGCCAAATAAGGCTTGGCCTAACTGCCTGGCCAAATAATGCTGGGCTTAACTGCCCAGCGAAAAGGTGCTTGGCTTAACGTCCCGGGCAAAAAATGCTCGGCTTAACTGCCTGGTCAAATATTGCTTGGCTTAACTGCATGGCCAAAAAATGCTCGGCTTAACTGCCTGGCGAAATAATACTCGGCTTAACTGCCTGGACAAATAATGCTTGGCTTAACTGCCTGGCCAAATACTACTATGCTTAACTGCCGGGCTAAATAATGCTTGGCTTAACGGCCCGGTCAAATATTGCTCAGCTTAACTACCTGGCCAAATAATGCTTGCGTTCACTGCCTGTCCAAATGATGCTGAGCTTTACTACCTGTCCAAATAATATTTGGCTTAACTGCCTGACCAAATAATGCTCGGCTTACATCCCTGGCCAAATAATGCTCGGCTTGATTGCCCGACCAAATAACGCTTGGCTTAACTGCCAGCCAAATAATGCTTTGCTTAACTGCCCGGCCAAATAAGTTTTGGCTTAATTGCTCGGCCAAATAATGCTTTGCTTAACTGCCCAGACAAAAGTCCTTGCCTTGACTGCACGGCCAAATAATGCTTGGCTTAACTGCCTGGCCAAATAATACTTGGTTTAACTGCCTGGCCAAATAATGCTTGGCTTAACTGCCTGGCCAAATAATGTTCAGCTTAACTGTCTGGCAAAATAATGTTCTGCTTAACTGCCCGGCCAAAAGGTGCTTGGCTAAACTGCCCGGCTAAATAATGCTTGGCTTATCTGCCTGGCCAAATAATTCTTGGCTTAACTGCCTGGCCAAATAATGCCTGTCTTAACTGTTTGGCCAAATAATGCTTGGCTCAATTACCTGGCCAAAAGGTGCTTGGCTTAACTGCCTGGCCAAATAATGCTTGGCTTAACTGCCCGGCCAAATAATGCTCGGCTTAACTGCTTGGCCAAATAATGCTTGGCTTAACTGGCCAGCCAAATAATGCTTAGCTTAACTGCCTGGCCAAATAACACTTGGCTTAACTGCATGGCCAAATAATGCTTTGCTTAACTGCTTGGCAAAGTAATGATTGGCTTAACTGCCCGGCCAAAATATGCTTCGCTTAACTGCCCGGCCAAATAATGCTTGGCTTAACTGCCCAGCCAAATAATGCTTGGCTTAGCTGCCTGGCCAAAAAATGCTTGACTTAACTGCCTGGACGAAAAAGCCTTGGCTTAACAGCTCAGCCAAAAAATGCTCGGTTTAACTGCCTGGCCAAATATTTCTTGGCTTAACTGCTTGTCCGAATAATGCTCGACTGAACTTCCTTGCAAAAAATGCTTGGCTTAATTGCCCGGCCAAAAAATGCTTGGCTTAACTGCACGGCTAAATAATACTTGGCTCAACTGCCTGGCCAAGAAATGCTTGGCTTAACTGCCCGGCCAAATATTGTTTGGCTTAACTGTCCAGCCAAAAAATGCTTAGCTTAACTGGCCAGCCAAAAATGCTCTGCCTAATTGTCCAGCCAAAAAAAAGCTCAGCTTAACTGCCCGGCAAAAAAATGCTTGATTTAACTGCCTGGCCAAATAATGCTTGGCTTAACTGCCCAGCCGAAAAATTTTTGGCCTAACTGACCGGCCAAATAATGCTTGGCTTAACTGCCCTGCCAAAAAATGCTCTGCTTAACATCCTGACCAAATAATGCTTGGTTTAACTACCCGGCTAAATAATACTTGGCTTAAATGCCCGGCCATAAAATGCTCGGCCTAACAGCCTGGCTAAGTAATGCTAGGCTTGACTGCTAGGCCAAAAATGCTTGGCTTAACTGCCTGGTCAAGTAATGCTTGGCTTAACTACCCTTCCAAAAAATTCTTGGCTTAACTGCCTGGCCAAATATTGCTCTGCTTAACTGCCTGGCCAAATATTGCTTTACTCTCCTGCTAAATAATGCCTGGCTTAAGTGCCTGGCCAAATAATGCTTGTGTGATAATTCCTTTGTTTTTTCTTGTAATAAAGCTTCACAATAAATCTCCTTATTAATTGTCTAGTATTTTTACCTTTACTTACTATTTCTTAATTGTATTTTAGTCCATTGTTGTTTAATACTTAATGAACTTCTCAGGAACCAATATAAGAAAAGTTACGTGGGTGTGGGATACTCGTTGCCAAATTTTTCATTTACTAGACAAAAAAAAGGTTGAACAGTCACGTACAATGCAGTTTTAAAAAGAATGGGTTTTATATAAATGTGTAGCGTTGAATTCAGAAGTCTTGACACTGGCTGAAGAGTTAGATGTTTATTTGTTTTAATTGGGTCTATACATCAATCGTAGGCCATCTGCCATCGCTGAAGTAGGAGCCTCCGTCAGGTGTTGGGAAGGCTAGCGCGACGTTCTAATCGCCGCGGGCACTGGGACGTCACGCTAAGCACACACAGTCTATCAGGTGCGGGCGTAATAGTGCTGTTTGTCGTCCTTCGTTTCAAGGGATAAATGGTTCTCCTTAATTCCTCGGCTGCTAAACGGCCCTGAATATACGCCGTCCTTCAGTTAATGTATGTGCAGCTACAGCTCGTTGTTTGCCTCGAGTCCGGCAAGTTAAAGTAGGCCCTTGGACCTAGTATACTGAGTGACTTTCTAGGAAGAAGAGAGATCACCTCTCACTGTTGCTTATATATCGTCATCCTGGGTGTGTCAAGCTGTCCTTAATCACGTGACGATTTCTTGGTTTTCGCGCCTTCTTTCATCTTGGTCCCATGAGTCATTCGGAGAAGGGAACAAGACGCCAGGGGATGTTTATGGAAAATATTACAAGAGTCAGCGCAATTCTACGAAAACAACTTCCTAACTCCTCGTTCGCTCTCACGTCTCTTTACAATTCTTTCTATATCTTTACAATTACTACTAACTGCATTTGTCTCTCTATTTCTTATTAACTAATAAAGCTCGTGAATGAAAGCATCAATAATTTACATAAAACTTCTGCATATGAAATTTATCCAAATAAACCATTTGTCTGACACCACTCGGCCAGCTACTAGGATTCTTATAGAATCCTCATACAACAAAAACAATAAACTTATTCCTTAGGTTTCCCAGTAATAACTACTAGTAACTCATTAATCCTTTCCAACTTTTTGAAAATCAAATACTTCACCACATTATAGGTTACCACAGTAATAAGCATAATCAAAAATACATTACACATAGTTAGAAATGGTGCAACATCTTGCTTGTAAAATAAAACATAATCATTATCAAGTGGCATTGCTACATTTTCTTCCACTGTTAATTTGTCTAGCTTAAAATTGTTTATCTTGGTTTTATAACTCTTTGCAATGGAAGACTGGTTTAATTCATGATGTAAAAACACACTTGGTACTTGGTACATAATAGAGATAATCAGGAATTAGTACTGACCAAGAATCTGTAAATTATTTCACATTTTCTATCTGAAATGTTTGCGTCGTTACTTACAATAACGACGGGAAATCAATTGTTATTGAATATCTATGTTCATATTGTATATGGAAAATGTTCTTTTATATTACATTGCATTAAGTGGAAATGTGCAGGTTTCTGTACAAATGAAGGTTTTGTTTATATTTGATTGTAAGCATTGTTACAAAGGAATATTGTCTTGTGAATAGTTGTATAAGTGGTTAACAATGCGATGTAAGTTGTTTGAATAGTTTCGTTCGGTTTGTGTTGAATAGTTGGTTTCGTTCGTTTGTTATTTTCTTTTGTCGTGAGCGAAGGAAGCGGAAGTCGTGACTTTGGGAGAGAGAGCGAACGCATTATTTTTACGACAAAGGCAACAGAGCTAACGGCGACAGTTGCTGCCTGTCACTTCTCAACGTATGTAGTGTGGTTTTTGGAGAACTTAATCAGAGTGAGGAGGATTTCATTTTGATTAACGATGCCGTTCCTTCCCAGAATTTAATGAAATGGATGAATTAGTCAACCGAAGTTTGGATGAGTATCTTATAATATTTAATTACCTTGAATGGGATAAATCGCTAGGGATATGCATATCTGTGCGTGGGATTCCGTGACTGGGTAAAATTAAATATATATATGTGGTATCATGGTTTACCCGTGCCTATTGTGATCCGAACTCGGCAAGAACTTCATATGAAACTAGTAAGTAATAATTGGGGGGAAAAGCTCAATAGAATATAGTATGACCATTTATCTTTGTAACACAACGCAATGAATTCCTAATGTAGAGAAAGGGTCTTGAGTTCTCTTAACGAATCTGGTAATCAGTAATTTTGTGAATGACTGAAGTCATTATATGTTGTTGCTTGTTTGACCCTAATAAGTAACGATATTTGGTGCCGTGACCAGGATTTGTGAGATTTTTCGATAATTTCTAAAGTTTGAACGCCGGTCATATAATAATATTTTGGTTTAGTCACATGTACGATTAATACCGTTGGTGATTATATTGGACATTTACGCAGGGTTTTCCTGCTAATAACTATGTTGTGTTGATGTTTTGCTGTTAATGCCTACCCTCCGTAACCTTGTTGAATCCTTTTGTTTTTGCGTGTTTCGTTAAATTGGTATGCGGTACCCTGCTTACATAACCAGACGGGGTTAACCCTTTCTCTTTGTGTGGTGTCGTAAGAAACAGTAAATAGTTTTTTTTCGCGCTATTTGTAGGTTAGAGGCATTTCAGGCTTGATTAAAATGGTTTCTAATATGAAGTTTGATTAAATTAGTAAGGCCTTGTCCTGCTTGCCTTAAGTCTTAAATTTGGTTTTGTTATTTTGCTTTACTTTGAATTAATGTAAATTTTCTCTTGTTAGAATATCTCTCATTTAACAATTTAATAATGAAACGTAAAGTAGCTATTGTGGGACATTCTCATGTCACCCACATGGAGAATTGTTTTTTTTGTGGTAGATCGCCATTATTTGAACCCTTAGAATATAGGACATTTGGTAGACCAGGGGCTGTTACAACCAACCTTATGACGCCTGGCTTGATAACCGAACTTACTACCTATGGGCCTAGTATCACTATCTTGTTCATAGGTAGCAATGACTTAGATGTACCAGGAGATAACCCTAACCTGGTGAATAGTGTTCACAAAAATATTCTAGGATTGGTAGAGTCTACATACAATCAATAATTCAGAAGTTTTTGTTATGTTAATAGAAAAAAGGTAAAACACCATCTAGAACCTCTGCCGAAAACTATCAAAAGAGGAAAAACTGTTTAAACAGGAAATTAAAGCGAGATACAAGAATTAGGGTGATCCCTACTTTATTATCAGAAGGTGATGTAGCCAGAGATGGAATTCATTTCAATCATAAAAGCTACAAGGCGTTGGCTCAACGTATTTGCATTGAGTCAAACAAATATGTGAAAAGTAAAGGGTGGTAGAAGGTGTGTAGGATCATGGTCCTTCCCCTTCAGATTTAGGGCTGGGTTAAGTATGGGACAGGGCCTGCACATTCCACTACCAACGTATAATAAAATTTCTCTTTTTCATTGTTTAATTTGCATGAAAATTATTGGGTGAGGTGTCACCTTTGTGAAAATTTGCTAATTTAAAATTTTGAACCCAGTTATTATAGTTGGATTCATATTTATTATTTATTGAAAATTTGAATATATTGTATTTGTATTGTTTGAGTTTGGTCTTGTCACAATGGAGTCGTTGAAGCGTAGACGTGGCGGTTATAAATCCGTTATCACACGTTTTATTGGGAAGATGACCGAAGTGATCGATTCAACAGATATTGATGCTATAACCTCCCTTAGGGATTCTATTTTAGATAATCTGAACAAAGTTCTTGCTTTGGATGAACAAACTTTGGATTTAGTTAAAGAAGAAGAAATGTCTGATGAAAGGATAAATCAAGCTGAATATGCAAGAGACGTCCGTACACATATCGGCAAACTCAATAGCTCTATTACTAACAATTTGAAGTTACTAAATCCTTTAACGCAACCACCGCCACTACCCACAGCCAGTATTAGATTACCCAAACTGGATCTTCCATATTACTCTGGAGATATATTAGAATGGAATTCCTTCTGGGAACTATACGAGGTATCAGTACACCAGGGGAAAGACTTGGAACCAATTCAGAAGTTTTCATATTTACGAAGTGCGCTCACTGGAGAAGCTTCGAAATTAATCTCGGGATTTAAACTTGAGGCCGCCAATTATCCACAAGCTGTAGCTCTTCTCCTATCCACTTATGGAAAGAGAGATGAAATTAAGCATGTTCTGGTGAGAAGATTGCTAGAAATGCAGTCTCCTGCTGCCAATTCAGAATCATTGCAAACTTTCAGAGCTAATTTTGAATGCTCAATAAGATCGCTGGAAAGTGAAAGGCTGGAATTAAATGAACTTTATGTTATTTTGCTCTATACCAAATTGCCTCAAAGCGTGAGTGAGACTGTGAAGTGTAGGTGTGGAGACGATTGGTTGGTATTAGACACCTTTAGGAAATACCTAGAAGAGGAGATTCGCAATCTAAGAACTTTTGTTTCAACTGATGTAAATAAAACTGAAACTCTGTCGTCAATATCTACATTCACGGTAAATCAATCCCAAGCTGTTAGACTGAAAACCAAGGGAAATGTGAATAAGTCCAGTCATCAGCAATCCACAAGATGTGCTCTTTGTGATAAAGAACATTGGTGGACTCAGTGCAAAACTTACGCAACCAGAGATGAAAGGTTGAATCGTATGAGAGCTTTGCAGTTATGTTTTGTGTGTGCTTCTAAGAAACATTTTAGTGTGGATTGTGACAAATCAAGTTGCAATAATGGTTGTAATTTGAGACATCATCGCATCTTATGTGATAGGGACCAAACAACAAAGCAAAGCAAGAATAAACAAAGTGGTGTACAAGTGGGAACACTATCAGTAAATGAGCAGGAGAAACCAAATAAATCAGGTAAGCAATCCATATTACCAACAGCAACAATTCCTCTGAAAGGGAAGAAAGGTCGAATGGTACGACTTAGAGGGCTGTTGGATACTTGTGCCGAGAGGACATTTATTAAAAGATCGGCTCTAGAGATACTGCAATATAGGTCCAAAGGAGTTGAAAAGATTGCCGTGAGAGGTTATCTAGCTAGTAAACCTGTTCATGAATACGAGTTGATAAGCGTCGCCATACCGCATAAAGGCAAGTTGATAATAATGGACTGCATAGTGGTGGATGAGCTGCCAGAATATGCGAAGAAATTCGACGTTAAGAGAAGCTTAAAGTCGTTATGTAAAACTAAGATCAGCTTGGCTGATAAAGATTTTGATTTGCCTGTTGAGAATCAATCAACTATTGAATTGTTGGTAGGGGTTGATAATGTATATAATATTTTGCATCCAGGGTTCAAAAGGGTTAGAAATTTAATATTGTTGCCGACCATATTTGGTTATGTAGTGTCAGGCACATGTAGTGCTCCCCCCACTAGGGAAACTCAGGTGACAATTTTGAAGCTAGCTGTACAAACTGAAGGAATTGAAGCTACTCATAATAAAAATCCCAAGACTGATCTGGACGCATTGTGGAGTTTGGATAGACTGGGAATAGATTGCAGTGAGTTGCGAGAACAAGACCAGAGGATCTTAAAGGACTTTGAGAGCACTATAACCTATTCTGAAATTGATAAACAGTATGTTGTGGTGTTGCCGGGGAGAACCAGTAGATTCAGATTGAAGACCAATTTTGGTTTAGCCATGAGTAGACTTCGACAGCAGAGCATCAAGTTTCAGAAGGATGTGGATTACTTGGATCATTATCAGAAAATCTTGCAAGAGCAAGAAGATAGAGGATTCATTGAAAGGGTAATCTATAATAAATCATCTGATGTGGATTGTCATTACTTGGCACATCATGGAGTGCTTAAAGACAGTGCCACTACTCCAATAAGAATAGTGTTTGATTGCTCATCAAAATAAGGTAAAAATGGATTAAGCCTGAATGATTGTCTATGGACTGGACCACACTTAACGGCTGATCTACTCAGAGTCCTGCTGCAATTTAGAACTAACACCTTTGCTTGCATTAGTGATATTGAGAAGGCATTTTTAATGGTACAGTTACGTGAAGAAGATCGCAATTATACGCGTTTTTTATGGATGGAAAATCCAACAGATCCCAATAGTAAATTAATAGTATACAGATTTAGAGTTGTATTATTTGGAGCTACATGCTCACCTTTTCTTCTAAATGCAACCATCAAGCATCACTTGTCCACTGTGGTCTCGTGGTTACCCCGGTCCAAGACAGTGGATGTAGTGGAAAGACTGAAGAAAGGTTTGTACGTAGATAATTTGCAATTTACGGCTAATGGTGAACCTGAGTTGATGGATTTATATTTTAATGCCAACAAAATATTTGCTCAGGCTCACTTATATTTGAAGGAGTGGGTTAGCAATAGCGAGTCTATACAAACTATTGTTGCTGCTAATCAAATTGAAGCCAAACAAAACCAAATTCATAAAGTATTGGGATTGAATTGGGATATAATTAAAGACGTTTTAACCATCAGTCCAACTCATATTAATAGATCGAGTCAAACAAAGAGAGAGATTCTCAGTACCGTTGCCCAAATATACGATCCATTGGGATTGCTTCTCCCTGTTACTATGAAAGCAAGGATATTTTTGCAGAAATTGTGGAAGGAACATCTGGATTGGGACGAACAACTGGCCAACCCGCTACAAGAGGAATGAAGTGAAATACGCAAGGACTTGGAGAAGTGTTTTGAAATATCCTTTTCTAGGAGTGCTAGCCTAGGAACTGGTGATACCTTGCACATATTCTGCGATGCTAGCGAAACTTCATATGGTTGTGTGGCCTATAGAGCAAATGGTGAAAGCTCTAATATAATTTTAGCAAAGGGCCGAGTGGCGCCCATTAAGGAATTGACAATTCCGAAATTGGAACTAATTGCATTGTTGCTAGGAGCAAGAATGACAAAATTTATTATTGACTCCTTTGATGAGAAGGAATTTAAACAATTATATGTCTGGTCAGACAGTAAAGTCGCCCTTAGCTGGATTGCGTCCAGTAATGTTCTGCCTGTGTTTGTGAAAAACAGAGTAATTGAGATTAACTCTTTGATTCCGGGGTCAGTCCTGTCTTACGTACCGTCGTCAGAAAACCCCAGTGATTGGTTGACACGGGGAAAGAGTGCTAAGGTGTTAGCAAAGAACTCCTTTTGGTGGGAGGGACCCCCTTGGTTAAAAAATCACACTCTGCCAATTCATAGGTCATGGGTTGGGTGTACACATATACAAGGTGAACAGGACATTGTGGTCAATGCTGTAGGGGACATAGATGCAACACGCCTGCTTGATTGGGAAAGATTCAGCAGAGCTGACAAGGTCTTTAAGACCATAGCTTGGATAATGCGATTTGTAAAGAATTGCAGACTAGCAACCAATGACAGGAAAACTGGTAGTTTGACTCTGGAAGAGTTACAAGAAGGAAAGGTCAAAACAATTGTTCTCGTGCAGAGAGAGTACTTTCCAGAAGAATATAAAGCCCTGAAAAGGGAGGAAACAAACCCAAAATTGACATTAATTCGCCAGTTGAATTTGTTTTTGGATAATAATGTAATGAGATGTAGAGGCAGGTTGGAACATGCAACACTGCCTGAAGAAGTCAAATTTCCTACTTTACTGCCAAAAGGTTGTGTTCTGAGTAAGTTGTTAATAAGACGACATCATGTGATGCAAGCGCACATGGGGGTGAACGCTACTGTAGCTAGTGTAAGACAGGAGTTCTGTATACCACAGCTGCGACAACTGGTCAAGAGCGTGTTACATCATTGCGTGATCTGTAAGAAAGTTCAAGGAAAACCATATAAAACTAATATAATGCCCCCATTGCCGGAATTCCGGGTACAACGGAAACAACCTTTTAGCGTTACTGGGGTGGATTACACCGGGGCGTTATGGATAAAGGAAGGGAAGCAAAATCCGGAGAAGGTGTATGTCATACTATTCACATGCCCGATCTCTAGGGGTATACATCTGGAAGTAGTCAGAAATCAGTCCGCTGACTCATTCCTCATGGCCTTCCGGAAGTTTAGCAGCCGTAAAGGCTTTCCTTCACTAATGTTGAGTGACAACGCCACTACCTTTGTAGCAGCATCTGAATATCTGAGAACAATGGCAGAGAGCCCCCTTTTTCAAAACCATCTGGAGAAAATAGAGTGTAAGTGGAAATTTATACCAGCAAGAGCACCTTGGTTTGGTGCAATCTGGGAGAGATTGATCGGACTATTGAAAACCTATATTAAGAAGGTAATTGGTCGAGCTCTGCTCAGTTATGATGAATTATCCTGCATTTTGGTGGAATTGGAATCCATCATAAATGACTGGCTACTAAGCTACACCTCGGGGGACTTTGATCAGAAGGAGATTCTAACTCCCAATCACCTGATCTTGGGTAGGAAATTAAGATCCTTTCCCAAGGAAACTATTAATTGGGATGAGGTATCTGAAGACCCATTGTATAGTAAAACTGAAAATGTAGAAAGGAGATTCCTTTACATATCCAAATTGTGTGATCAGCTATGGAAAAGATGGGAACATGAATATTTGATTTCGTTAAGAGAGACTCATCGGATTGGAGTCCAACATAATTCTTGGCCCAAAATAGGAGATGTCGTCCTCGTACATGATGAAGGGCCAAGAAACAAATGGAAGTTGGGTCAGGTGATTCAGGTGCATGTGGGGTCTGACAATGTAGTTAGGGTAGCTACCCTCAAAACCTCCCATGGCCAGATCATGCGTCCCATTGTGAAGTTGTACCCGTTAGAGTTATGGCAAGAAGTTGAGACTCCTGATCCTGCCAAAATTCCTGAAGTGAGTACCCGACCATCCAGGAAGGCTGCTCGGCTGGCTGCAGAAACTAGAAAAGATTTGATTCAAAAGGGACTGTTGTAAATACTTGTATATTATAACTTTTTGTGGCGGGGAATATGTCGTTACTTACAATAACGACATGGGAAATCAATTGTTATTGAATATCTAAGTTCATATTGTATATGTAAAATGTTCTTTTATATTACATTGCGTTAAGTGGAAATGTGCAGGTTTCTGTATTATTATTATTATTATTACTTACTAAGCTACAACCCTAGTTGGAAAAGCAGTATGCTATAAGCCCAGGGGCTCCAACAGGGAAAATAGCTCAGTGCGGAAAGGAAAAAAGGAAAATAAAATATTCTAAGAAGAGTAACAACAATAAATATCTCCTATATAAACTATATAAACTTTAACAAAACAAGAGGAAGAGAAATAAGATAGGAGAGTGTGCTCGAGTGTACCCTCAAGCAAGAGAACTCTAACCCAAGACAGTGAAAGGCCATGGTACAGAGGCTATGGCACTACCCAAGACTAGAGAACAGTGGTTTGATTTTGGAGTGTCCTTCTCCTAGAAGAGCTGCTTACCATAGCTAAAGAGTCTCTTCTACCCTTACCAAGAGGAAAGTGGCACTGAACAAATACAGTGCAGTAACCCCTTGGGTGATGAAGAATTGTTTGGTAATCTGTGTTGTCAGGTGTATGAGGATAGAGGAGAATATGTAAAGAATATGCCAGACTATTCAGTGTGTATGTAGGCAAAGGGAAAATGAACCGTAACCAGAGAGGAGGATCCAATGTAGTACTGTCTGGCCAGTACAAATGAAGGTTTTGTTTATATTTGATTGTAATAAGCATTGTTACCAAGGAATATTGTCTTGTGAATAGTTGTATAAGTGGTTAACAATGCGATGTAAGTTGTTTGAATAGTTTCGTTCGGTTTGCGTTCAATAGTGGGTTTCGTTCGTTTGTTGTTTTCTTTTGTCGTGAGCGAACGAAGTGGAAGTCGTGACTTTGGGAGAGAGAGCGAACGCATTATTTTTACGACAAAGGCAACAGAGCTAACGGCGACAGTTGCTGCCTGTCACTTCTCAACGTATGTAGTGTGGTTTTTGGAGAACTTAATCAGAGTGAGGAGGATTTCACTTTGATTAACGATGCCGTTCCTTCCCAGCATTTAATGAAGTGGATGAATTAGTCAACCGAAGTTTGGATGAGTATCTTATAATATTTAATTACCTTGAATGGGATAAATCGCTAGGGATATGCATATCTGTGCGTGGGATTCCGTGACTGGGTAAAATTAAATATATATATGTGGTATCATGGTTTACCCGTGCCTATTGTGATCCGAACTCGGCAAGAACTTCATATGAAACTAGTAAGTAATAATTGGGGGGAAAAAGCTCAATAGAATATAGTATGACCATTTATCTTTGTAACACAACGCAATGAATTCCTAATGTAGAAAAAGGGTCTTGAGTTCTCTTAACGAATCTGGTAATCAGTAATTTTGTGAATGACTGAAGTCATTATATGTTGTTGCTTGTTTGACCCTAATAAGTAACGATAGTTTGAGTCTTCCCATTACAAGTAACTTCTGCAGTTTTAGTATTTTGAACATAAACAAAGATTTCATTACCTAAATGTAATGCCCTATATGTTAAACTGAAAGTTTCAAATTTACACTTTCTCATTAATTCATAATTTTCAAAGAAAATACCTCGTATACATGGAAAATTGTTTATGGGTTATTTAATTCGCACAAAATTGCACATGGATTGTCTTTCACTTATTAATAGACATTGTTCTAGTTCACCTTCCTCTAAAATAATCATCGATTTATTCATATCCAATGCTAGATTAACCTTGGGATGGTTCCAAATTACTGTTGCATTATCTATTTTAACTGGGAAAGGATGTATTGTATATAGGTCAAACAAATTCATACCCTTAAAAGGAATCAATACCAACAAATACCCTTTTATTATCTTCACAGTTGACGTAGTATAATACCAAAATATATCTTCTATCAAAGGCTTGGAATGACTATTTACTATACACCGATCTATGATTTCTTTCAAAGTTGTTGGAGAAATGACAGCAGGGTGAAGTATTCCTTTTTGTGCATTTATTTGTCCGTTCACATATTCCTTATGATCACTAATCTCAATTTCCACTTCATGAATTATCTTAAACACTTGTTCTAGGTCATCTATCTTGTTAGAAACATTTACATTAACTTGATTAATAAATTCCACCATCTTTTTGATGTTTTCTACATTCTTATTATTATTTTCTATGAGAGTACTTATAAGATTACCCTTCTGGTTAGCCCATTTCTCGATTAGTTCTACACGATCAGTTAAACCTTTAACATAGCTTTCTGTAGCCACTCCAAACAAAGCACTAAATGCACTACCTACAAAGGGTAATAAAGATCTCTTATTTCTTTGAGGCCTGACAATGTCTTCAATTTTACCTTGTAAGTTTCTTAATTCTACAAAGGCAGAATCACTATGGGTTAGTATGCATGTTCGTATTTCTTTATCTAACTGTTTCAAATGTTCTTCCCTTTCTAATATTGAATTGACATTGATCCTTACTCCAGCAAATTCCATTAACAGTCCACCTTTTCCATGTGTTTGTATCAAGGCCCCACTTTTAATGTCTATTTTGCAAGTGATACCGACCACTAGGGGTAGAATCAGAAGGAAGTTTTTCCACCACTTCCTGTAAAATTTGAGAGCACCATGGATTAGTTTTTACAACCTTTATATGATTCCAACGGGCAAACCTTACATCTAAACTCTGTTCATGTATCAGTTTAAATTTATTATTCTTTTCCCTTTCTAACACTCGATAAGGACCTTCAAATTTGGGAGACACCTTTTCATTTGGTCCTTCCTTTTCATGTAACTTAATATATACTTGTGAGCCTAACTTCAGGTCAGTATTGGAACTAGTTGTGTCATAGTATTTCTTATTTACCTGTTGCCCTTTTTCTAGAGATTGTCTGGTCTGTCTTATTATTTGAAAGGTTCTTTGCACTTTCCAAGCTACATAGTCTTGGTAATCATATGTGTGCCTAGGAGGTTTTGCGTCATCTAACAATGAGTTAGGCAGTCTTTTCTGATAACCATAAAGCAAAAAGTGTGGGGTTTCTCCTACTGTTTCATTCACTGTGTTATTCAAAGTAAACTGAACATCCTCTAAAGCTATATCCCAATCTTCTGTAGTTGGACTAATGATAGTTCGCAGTACATCCAGTATCTTCTTATTGGCCCTTTCTACTGTCCCATTTGAACTCGGCTTATAAGGGGTTATCTCACATTTCTTAATCTCAAAAAATTCACAAAGCTTTTTCATTACTTCACTAGTAAATTCGGGTGCATTGTCCGACAAAAGTACCTCCAGACACGAATGTCTTGTGAGTATTCTGGTCTTTAAAGCTTCTGCAACCGAAACAGCAGTTCTATCTCTAACTGGAACAATTTCTAAGTACCGAGTCAAATAATCAATGAAAACCAGTATATACTTATTTCCTCTCAAAGTTTTTGGAAAGGGTCCCATATGATCCATCTGAACTACCTCAAAAGGGTTTAAATTACTAGGATATTTTTCTAAAGGAGCTCTGACATTTACATGACCTTTATGCCTATTACAAGTTTGACACTCATTTACAAATTCCTTTGCTCTTCACTGCACTTAGGCCAAAAATAATTCCTACTTATTGTTCTCAGAGTCTTTTTGATTCCTGGATGTCCTGCCAACTTGTGGGTATGTGTTATAGCTAATACTTCCTTAGTCAGTGTGTCAGGTACATATAGTCTAGAACAAGCACTCCTATCCTTAACTTTCTTATATTGATTAAAAATCTGACCTAGAATTTTCATCTTGTCGCAAATCTCCTATTATTTTCCTGATACTTGCTTGTTTCCCTTGTTCTATTTTTACTCTCCCCAAATCTAAGTCTACGACCTGACAGCTGAAACAAAAGGTGTAAGTTTTGATAATTCTTTCAGTATCCTCTTGTACTCTAGATAATCCATCTGCTAAAGTATTAAACTTACCTGGAATGTATCTAAATTCTGGAGCAAACTTTAGTACACTAATAAACCATCGATTAAACTTTAAGTTATTAGTGAAAGCTTTCTTCTTAAATAGGTCACAGATGGGTTTATGATCAGTAAGTACATTTACTTTGTGTCCTAACAAAATGTGCCAAAACTTTCTCAGTGCCCAATAAATGGCTAAGCATTTCTTTTCTGTGGTATTGTAATTTCGTTCGGCCGGATTTAAGACTCTACTTGCATAATATACTACCCTCATTCTGGTTTTTGCTTTCTGTAACAAAACTGCTCCTATTCCTTTATTTGAAGCATCACATACTAAGTAAAACTGCTTGCTAAAGTCTGGATACACTAAGATGGGATTTCGGACTAATTTCTCTTTCAACTCATGAAAAGCCTCCTCTTGTTCTGCTTTCCATTCAAACTCTACATCCTTCTTAGTTAATTCTGTCAATGGTTTAGCTATAGTAGCAAAATTTTTGACAAATGGTGTATAGTATCCTATCATTCCTAAAAATCTTCTTACACCTTTCGATTTTGTGGAGCAGGATATTCCACAAATAGCCTTTATTTTCCCTTCTTGCATGCACAATCCATCAGCACCGATCACATGTCCCAAATATTCTAAAGATTTCCTCAAGAATTGACATTTCTTAAACTTTATCTTTGATCCTGCCTGTCTTAGTCGTTCTAAAACGATTTCTATTGTTCTGAAATGGCTCTCCATATCTTTGCTAAATATAATAACATCATCTAAATAGACTGACACATTCTCTATGTCTCCTAAGATCTGTAACATTAATCTTACAAAAGTCAATGGAGCTGAGGTTAATCCAAATGGCATTACCTGAAATTCTAAGTGTTCTTTATGTGTGCTGAAGGCAGTTAATGGCTTAGATTCTTCGTCTAAAGGTACTTGCCAATATCCACTTAGTAGATCTAAGGATGAGATCTTTGCTCCTCCTAATTGAGCCAAAACATCATTTATTACAGGCATGGGCATTCTATCAGGAACTGTGTTCACATTCAACTTGCGATAATCAATCACTAATCTGTAACTTCCATCTTTCTTTGGAATCAACAACATGGGAGAATTATAAGGTGATTTAGAGGGTATGGCCACTCCTTCTTCTTTCATTTCTTCTATCATTTTATCTACTATTGGACGTTGGCTGATAGGTAATCTATAATTAGGTATGAAAAAGGGTTTGACTCCATCATCTAGGATTATCTTATGTCTTAACACCTCTGTCCTACCTAACCTATCACCCGTAATTGCTATGCCCTGCTTATATTTATTTAAGGTTTCTATTAATCTTTTTCTGTACTCAGGAAAATCTGAGTTATCTATCTCCCTATCTATTCCTGCATCAATGTTTCCTATGGTAAAGAATGCTTCCTCCTCTAACGGAATCATCTTATGTGTATCTTCTATTCCTGTACAAAATTCGGTACCCGCTAACAAATGGAGTCTTTTATCAGAATAATTCATGACATAAGTAGTACAGGCTAATCCCTCCATCTGAACTAATGAATTATCCATTCTAACATATTCTGGCAAACTTTCTGGGGTCAATATTACATCATTATTTGTGTGTAGGCGGGTTATTAAATATACCCTAGTAAGAGTATTAGGCAGTAGTACTACATCTCTAGCTAACCTAAAACTTATTCTGTTCTCATCTGCTTTGCTGATCAGACTTATCTCCCCAGTTTGTACTTGAGTACAAAAACATGAATCTTCATCTCCTCCGTTATGAGATTCTGTTTCTCTTAAGTGTCTTAACTCTTGTGAGTTCAATGTGCCTACCAGCAAAACTTCATGGGATTCCTTTTCTTTGTCGACATTTCCTTCCTTAGTATTTATGCTGCCTTCACAAGAAGTAATTTCTCCCTTTCTATGTGCAATTGCTAAATTTTCTTCTTTCTCCTTTTTTTCTGATTCTACTTTGATTTCCCTTTCTCTTTCTGAACCGGGTGTGTTTCAACTATCAAAGCGGTCCCCTGCAAATTGGCCAAATTTGTAGTGGACTTGTCATTGACAAGTTGGAAACAGACTGCCTGATTATTTCCTTTTAGAATTAGTCTTCTTTCTTGACAATCAAAAACTATGCCAAAATCTTGCATTGTTTCAAAAGAAATCAAAGCTCGAGCGGGAAATGCTACTTCTTGCAAAACCAAAAATGGCACTTGACACTTATTCTCTAGCAATTCAATGTTTAAATCTATGGCTCCTACATTGTTAACCTGATTGCCAGTTATTCCCTGAACTAATGTATCCTCACTCCTAATCGCGGAAATAGGTATATTTAAATAATCAGTCAAGGTATGGAGCCCTATGAGATTTACAGAACTACCTGAATCTAACAAACTAACACATTCTTTACCTTCTATCTTGATATTTCTTTTAGGTAATGATTACTGTCGGAAGGATAAATATGTTCCTGACAGCGTGGATGTACCTCCGCTACCTGCAACATCCTTCCATTCTTTGGTTTCCCTATTTCCTGGACTCCTTTCCTGCTCTTTTAGTCACTTTCTGTTACCTTGTTTTTCTTCTGGGAAATTAGTAGGGGTTGAGTTATCCTTTGCTTGTGCCTGAGGAGTACTTTCTGAGGGTTTATTATATTTCTTACCTTGGTACCAACATTCTTGGTGTGTGTGAGACCTCTTTGACAATACTGGCAATACCTATTCTTTGGTCTAGCTCCCTTATGATGATAATTTCCTCTAGATTTATATGTTTCATTATAATTTCCTTTGCTTTGTTCATTTGACTTGTAAGGGGGCTGGTTATAATGATAAATTCTATGGTAATGTTTATTCTTACTGGACTCGTTATTTTTCTCTTCCCTGTAATTCTGATACCTCTTTTTTTTGGTATTCGCCGACAAAGTGACCTCGTCAATTTGGGTCTCGTTTTTCTGTATCTCTTCCTGAATGGCTCAAAGTTTTTGTGAGTTTCTGGGCAGGATCTAACTTTAGGTCTTTGAAAGCCTTCCTTTGTTTTTTCACCAAAGGCTGCATACAATGTACCGTAGGCCACATAAGTCAGAATTTAATCTAAATCTACCAGTTTGTTATTATCCTCACTAAACTTGGGTCTGTCTCCTACCGTGATTGTGGGTAATGACAAAATGTCTTCCCTAACTACTCCTAAATAATTCAGAACCTTGGTATACAAACTGGGCATGGAATCACCTTCAAATTTAGCTGAGGTAAACCTATACAAGTTCAACAACCGATCGGTCTCCTTGGCCGATCACCACAATAATCTGCATTCCTCCTTGAACTCGTTGAAAGTTGTAATGTTTTCAAAGGCCTTACCGTTTAATGTAGGGTGAGCATCCCCTTTGTCTACGTTGACTAACAACATGGCCTGTTTGATTTTTGCTACTTCATCAGTTATTTTAAAACTAGCAATCCTATTCTCTGTATGCGCTAGCTACTTAGCTACACTGTATTTCTCTAATCTTTGTTTGTCGGGATTATCCCTACCTACATTTCCAAAAAACCGTGTGCTTTGTGTGATCAACCCAGCGGAATTCATATCGGCGATATTTGCTCTTAAAGGACTCGAACTTCGGTCACTCAGATTAGTATTTCTAGTCAAATTTTGACGTCTTCCTACACTAGCACTTCACGACCGTCTGTCTGTAGTTAATCTCAAGTCGTACTGGTATTGTGTGAGTCTTTGGACAATATTATCAAGACTCATAGCCCACTTTGAAAAAAAAAAAAAAGGAAAATTAAAACACACCAAAATTTTTCTTACGAGAGACAAATGCCCTATCTTCCTATTCTATAGAGAGACATTATTAATTAAACAATAAATCAAGAGAGCAAACGAAAGCATGCAAATTACTCACATATCCTTGGGTTCACAACCTCCTTTCGTTTCCCTCTATTTTCTTGAGATTATGTTTCGAAATTCTTCGACACGTATAATGCATCACGTATAAAATGCTTCAACATGTATCTGAAATAAAGCCAGTATTAGTTCAAACACTTCATATAACACGGCAAAGTATCCCTTAACGCTGCCACCATTTGTGATGATTCCTTTGGTTTTTCTTGTAATAAAGCTTCACAATAAATCTTCTTATTAATTGTTTAGTATTTTTACATTTACTTACTATTTCTTAATTGTATTTTAGTCCATTCTTTTTTAATACTTAATGAGCTTCTCAGGAACTAATATAAGAAAAGTTATGTGGGTGAGGGATACTCGTTGCCAAATTTTTCATTTACTAGACAAAAAAAAGGTTGAACAGTCACGTACAATGCAGTTTTAAAAAGAATGGGTTTTATATAAATGTGTAGCGTTGAATTCAGAAGTCTTGACACTGGCTGAAGAGTTAGATGTTTCCTTGTTTTAATTGGGCCTATACGTCAATCGTAGGCCATCTGCCATCGCTGAAGTAGGAGCCTCCGTCAGGTGTTGGGAAGGCTAGCGCGACGTTCTAATCGCCGTGGGCACTCTGGGACGTCACGCTAAGCACACACAGTCTATCAGGTGCGGGCGTAATAGTGCTGTTCGTCGTCCTTCGTTTGAAGGGATAAATGGTTCCCCTTAATTCCTCGGCTGCCAAACGGTCCTGAATATACGCCATCCTTCAGTTAATGTATGTGCAGCTACAACTCGTTGTTCGCCTCGAGTCCAGCAAGTTAAAGTAGGCCCTTGGACCTAGTATGAGTGACTTTCTAGGAAGAAGAGAGAGAGATCACCTCTCACTGTTGCTTATATATCATCGTCCTGGGCGTGTCAAGCTGTCCTTAATCACGTGACGATTTCTTGGTTTTCGCGCCTTCTTTCATCTTGGTCCCATGAGTCATTCGGAGAAGGGAACAAGACGCCGGGGGATGTTTATGGAAAATATTACAAGAGTCAGCGCAATTCTACGAAAACAACTTCCTAACTCCTCGTTCGCTCTCACGTCTCTTTACAATCCTTTCTATATCCTTACAATTACTACTAACTGCATTTGTCTCTCTATTTCTTATTAACTAATAAAACTCATGAATAAATGCATCAATAATATACATAAACCTTCTGCATATGAAATTTATCCAAATAAACCATTTGTCTGACACATGGCTTAACTGCCTGGCCAAAAAGTTCTTGGCTCAACTGCCCAGCCAAATAATGCTCGGCTCAACTGCCCAGCCAAAAAGTGCTTGGGTTAGCTGCCCGGTCAAATAATACTTGGCTTAGCTGCCCGGTCAAATAATGCTTGGGTTAACTGCCCGGCCAGAAAATGCTCGGTTTAACTGTCCAGCCAAAAAATGCTTGACATAACTACCCGGCTGAAAATGCTTGGCATAACAGCCCAGCCAAAAAATACTCGGCTTAAATGACCAGTCAAATAATGCTCGGCTTGACTGCCTGCCCAAAATATTCTCAGCTTAACTGCCTGGCCAAATAATGCTTCGCTTACCTGCCCGGCCAAAAAATGCTCAGCTTAACTGCCTGGCCAAATATTGCTCGGCTTAACTGCCCGGCCAAAAGGTGCATGGCTTAACTACCCAGCCCAAGAATGCTTGGTTTAACTGCCTGGCCAAATAATGCTAGGCTTAACTGCCCTGCCAAATGATGCTTGGCTTAATTGCCCAGCCAAATAATGCTTGACTTAACTGCCCAGCCAAAAAAAATGCTTGGCTTAACTGCCTGGCCAAAAAATGTTTGGCTTAACTGCCCGGCCAAATAATGCTTGGCTTGACTGCCAGGTCAAAATATGATTGGCTTAACTGCCCAGCCAAATAATGCTCGGCTTAACTTCCCTGCTAAATAATGATTCCTGGCTCAACTGCCCAGCCAAATGATGCTCGGGTTAAGTGCCCGGCCAAATGATGCTAGGCTTAACTGCCTGGCTAAATAATGCTGCTTAACTGCCGGGCCTAATAATACTTAACTGCCTGGCCAAAGAATGCTTGGCTTAACTGCCCAGCCAATTAATCCTCGGCTCAACTTTGCCCAGTCAAATAATGGTCGGCTTAAGTGCTGGTCAAATAATGCGTGGCTTTACTGCTCGGCCAAATAATTCTTGGCTTAATTGCCGGGCTTTAATGTCATCGGGCATGATCGACTACTGATAGGCTAGCTGGAGTAAGGGAAGTTGGCCGAAACCTATTTCAATGCTATACAATAGTGATATAAGAAATAACCTTGCCAATAGAAATAATAAATCTCCTGCGCCGGTACCGTTAGTAACAGTAGAAATGAAGACCAGACTTTACTACATTGTATCCTTCTCTTTGGTTACAGCTCATTTTCCTCCCCCCCCACACACCGGATAATCTGTCCTATTCTTTACATATTTGCCTCTGTCCTCATACACCTGACAACACTGAGATTACCAAACAGTTCTTCTTCGCTCAAGGGGTTAGGTACTGCAATGTAATGGTTCAGTGGCTACTTTCCTCTTGGTAAGGGTAGAAGAGACTTTTAGCAGCTCTTCTAGGAGAAGGATACTCCCAAATTAAACCATTGTTCTCTGGTCTTGGACAGTACCATAGCCCTTGTACTATGGTCTTCCACTGTCTTGGGTTAGACTTATCTTGCTTGAGGGTACACTCGATCACACTTTTTATCTTATTTCTCTTCCTCTTGTTCTTTGAATTATTTTTATATATCAGAGATACAATTTAATGTTGTTACTGCTCTTAAATGTTTTATTTTAATTGTTTATTACCTCTCTTGTAGTTTATGTATTTCCTAGTTTCCTTTCTTCACTGGACTATTTTTCTCTGTTGGAGCCCTTGGGCTTATAGCCTCCTGTTTTTCCAACAGTAATATATGAATGATTAAAAAATTATATTATCAAAATGGAAAGAAATCTAGACTTTAATCAGCCAAGAGATCGCAGGTTTTAGAAGTAGGTACAGTATTCAACAACTGACCATATGCTCGTAATTAACCAACTAATGCAAAGATGGCACACCGCTATGTAGGGCATTTAAAGACTACGAAAAAGCTTTTAATTTTGTCAAAACTTTAGCAGTAATGAAAACCCTTCATAGACGAGGAATATATGATACTCATATTAAAGCACTTCAAGATACAGGTAGTACAGCAGTACTAAGACTACATGAATTTAGTGAGAAAATTCCAATTGAGAAAAAGAGTTACATAAGGAGACCCCATATCTCCTAAATTATTCACAGCATGACTAAAAGTTTCTAAGAATTTAGATTGGGAAAATGTAGGAATTAACATTAATGGGGAATACCTTAACATCATAAAATTTGCAGAACTTAATTCTGTTGAGTGAGTGAATCATGGATGAAATTGAAAAAGATGATATCAGATTTGAATAAAGAAAGCAGAAATGTAAGACTGATGATGAATATGAAGAAAACTTAAATAATGTTCAATGAAAATGCAAAGACAACTAATGAGGGTTATTAGAACAGATAGTAAGTGTTTCCCCAGGACATGAGACTAAAATTAAAAGAATGATAAGCATGGGATGGAGAGATTTTGGTTAACAAAAAGAGATTATGAAACGTAAAATGCCGCTATCTCTACAAAGAAAAATATTTAATCAGACGGCAGTACCAACTTTGGAGCTTGCTAGTTACAACACAAAGAGCTATCGAAAGAATAATTATAGGATTAGCACTAAGAAACAGAAAAAAGAGCAACATTGATACGAGAGTAAACGAAAGTAGAGGATATTCCAATAACATGTAATAAAAAGAAATGGACATTGGCTGGGCAGTTAAGCCAAGCATTATTTGGCCGGCCAGTTAAGCCCAGCATTATTTGGTGAGGCAGTTAAGCCAAGCATTATTTGTACAGGCAGTTAAGCCACGTATTATTTGGCCAGGCAGTTAAGCCAAGCATTTTTGGCCAGGCAGCTAAGCCAAGAATTATTTGGCCGGGCAGTTAAGCCAAGCATTATTTGGCTGAGCAGTTAAGCCAAGCATTATTTGGCTGAGTAGTTAAGCCCAGCATTATTTGGTGAGGCAGTTAAGCCACGCATTATCTGGCCTAGCAGTGAAGCAAATCACTTTTTGGCGGGGTAGTTAAGCCTTGCACTTTTTGGCCAGGCAGTTAAGCCAAGTATTACTTGGCCGGACAGTTAAGCCAAGCTTTAATTGGCCAGGCAGTTAGGCCAGAAATTATTTGGCCGGATAGTTAAGCCAAGCATTGTTTGGCCGGGCAGTTAAGCCAAGCATTGTTTGGCCGGGCACTTGAGCACAGTATTATTTGGCCAGGCGGTTAATCCAAGCATTTTTTGGCCAGGCAGTTAAGCCAAGCATTATTTGGCCAGGCAGTTAAGCCAAGCATTATCTTGCCAGGCAGTTGAGCCAAGCATTATTTGGCCGGGCAGTTAAGCCAAGCATAAATTGGCCGAGCAGTTAAGCCAAGCATTTCTTTACTGGGCAGTTAAGCCAAGCATTGATTGGCCAGGCAGTTAAGCCAAGCATTATTTGGCCGGGCAGTAAAGCCGAGCATTTTTTGGTCGGGTGGTTAAGACAAGCATTATTTTGTTGGGTAGTTAAGCTGAGCATTATTTGTATGGGCAGTTAAGCAATGCAATATTTGGCCAGCAATTTTTGGCTGGGCAGTTAAGCCGAGCAGTTTTTGGCCGGGCAGTTAAGCCGAGCATTATTTGGCAGGGCAGTTAAGCCAAGCATTATTTGGCCAGGCAGTTAAGCCAAACATTATTGGGCCGGGCAGTTAAGCTAAGTATTACTTGGCCGGACAGTTAAGCCAAGCATTTATTGGCCAGCCAGTTAGGCCAGACATTATTTGGCCGGATAGTTAAGCCAAGCATTGTTTGGCTGGGCAGTTAAGCCAAGCATTGTTTGGCCGGGCAGTTAAGCCAAGCATTATTTGGCCAGGCACTTGAGCACAGTATTATTTGGCCAGGCGGGTAATCCGAGCATTTTTTGGCCAGGCAGTTAAGCCAAGCATTATTTGGCCAGGCAGTTAAACCAAGCATTATCTTGCCAGGCAGTTGAGCCAAGCATTATTTGGCCGGGCAGTTAAGCCAAGCATAAATTGGCCGAGCAGTTAAGCCAAGCATTTCTTTACTGGGCAGTTAAGCCAAGCATTGATTGGCCAGGCAGTTAAGCCAAGCATTATATGGCTGGGTGGTTAAGACAAGCATTATATTGTTGGGTAGTTAAGCTGAGCATTATTTGTATGGGCAGTTAAGCAATGCAATATTTGGCCAAGCAATTTTTGGCTGGGCAGTTAAGCCGAGCAGTTTTTGGCCGGGCAGTTAAGCGAAACATTATTGGGCCAGGCAGTTAAGCCAATTATTATTTGGCCAAGCAGTTAAGCCAAGTATTATTTGGACAGGCAGTTAAGCCAAGCATTTTTTGATCAGTGGGTTAAGCCAAGCATTGTTTGGCCTGGCAGTTAAACCAAGCATTATTCGGCCGAGCAGTTAAGCCAAGCATTATTTGGCCAGGCAGTTAAGCCGAGCATTATTTGGCTGGGGAGTTAAGCCAAGCATTATTTTGCCGGGCAGTTAATCCAAGCATCATTTGGCCTGGGAGTTAAGCCAAGCATTATTTGTATGGGCAGTTGAGCCGAGCATTATTTGGCCAGACAGTTAAGTCAAGCAATTTTTGCACAGGCTGTTAAGCCAAGCATTATTTGGCCGGGTAGTGAAGCCAAGTATTATTTTGCCGGGCAGTCAAGCCAAGCATTATTTGGCCGGGCAGTTAAGCCCAGCATTATTTGGCCGGGCAGTTAAGCGAAGCATTATTTGGTGAGGCAGCTAAGCGAAGCATTATTTGTACAGGCAGTTAAGCCACGCATTATTTGGCCGGGCGGTAAAGCAAAGCACTTTTTGACAGTTAAGCCGAGCATTATTTGGTCTGGCAGTTAAGCCAGGCATTATTTGGCCGGGCAGTTAATCCAAGCATCATTTGGCCTGGTAGTTAAGCCAATCATTATTTGGCCAGTTTTTTGTGCCAAGTATTTTTGGCCAGGCAGTTAAGCCAAGCATTATTTGGCCGGGCAGTTAACCCAACCATTATTTGGCCAGGCAGTTAAACCAAGCATCATATGGCCGGGCAGTTAAGCCCAGCATTATTTTTACAGGCAGTTAAGCCAAGCATTATTTGTACAGGCAGTTAAGCCACGCATTATTTGTATGGGCAGTTAAGCCAAGCATCTTTTCGCCGGGCAGTTAAGCCAAGCATTATTTGGCTGGGCAGTTAGGCCAAGCATTATTTGGCCAGGCCATTAAGCCAGACATTATTTGGCTGGATAATTAAGCCAAGCATTATTTGGCTGGACAGTAAGCCAAGCATTATTTGGCCGGGCAGTTAAGCCAAGCATTATTTACCCCTTAATTCCTCGGCTGCTAAATGGTCGTGAATATACGCCGTCCTTCAGTTAATGTATTTGCAGCTACAACTCGTTGTTCGCCTCGAGTCCGGCAAGTTAAAGTAGGCCCTTGGACAGAGTATACTGAGTGATTTTCTAGGAAGAAGAGAGAGAGAGATCACCTCTCACTGTTGCTTATATATCGTCATCCTGGGCGTGTCAAGCTGTCCTTAATTACGTGACGATTACTTGGTTTTCGCGCCTTCTTTCGTCTTGGTCCCATAAGTCATTCGCAGAAGGGAACAAGACGCCAGGGGATGTTTATGGAAAATATTACAAGAGTCAGCGCAATTCTACGAAAACAACTTCCCAACTCTTTGTTCGCTCTCACGTTTCTCTACAATTCTTTTTATATCTTTACAATTACTACTAACTGCATTTGTCTC
This sequence comes from Palaemon carinicauda, assembly GCF_036898095.1. Lineage (NCBI taxonomy): Eukaryota > Metazoa > Arthropoda > Malacostraca > Decapoda > Palaemonidae > Palaemon > Palaemon carinicauda. The sequence goes on along the minus strand of NC_090764.1, from coordinate 64,373,333 downwards.
TCTATTTCTTATTAACTAATAAAACTCACGAATAAATGCATTAATAATATACATAAACTTTCTGCATATGAAATTTATCCAAATAAACCATTTGTCTGACACTTGGCTTAACTGCCCGGCCAAAAAGTTCTTGGCTCAACTGCCCAGCCATATAATGCTCGGCTCAACTGCCCAGCCAAAAAGTGCTTGGCTTAGCTGCCCAGTCAAATAATGCTCGGCTTAGCTGCCCGGTCAAATAATGCTTGGCTTAACTGTCCAGCCAAAAAATGATTGACTTAACTACCCAGCTGAAAAATGCTTGGCATAACTGCCCAGCTAAAAAATACTCGGCTTAAATGCCCAGTCAAATAAGGCTCGGCTTGACTGCCCGCCCAAAATATTCTTAGCTTAACTGCCTGGCCAAATAACGCTTCGCTTAACTGTCCAGCCAAAAAATGCTCAGCTTAACTGCCTGGCCAAATAATGCTCGGCTTAACTGTCCGGCCAAAAGGTGTGTGGCTTAACTACCCAGCCCAAGAATGCTTGGTTTAACTGCCTGGCCAAATAATGCTAGGCTTAACTGCCCGGCCAAATGATGCTTGGCTTAACTGCCTAGCCAAATAATGCTTGGCTTAACTGCCCAGCCAAAAAAATGCTTGGCTTAACTGCTTGGCCAAAAAATGCTTGGCTTAACTGCCCGGCCAAATAATGCTTGGCTTGACTGCCTGGCCAAAATATGATTGGCTTAACTGCCCAGCCAAATAATGCTCAGCTTAACTTCCCTGCTAAATAATGATTCCTGGCTCAACTGCCCAGCCAAATGATGCTCGGGTTAAGTGCCCGGCCAAATGATGCTAGGCTTAACTGCCTGGCTAAATAATGCTGCTTAACTGCCGGGCCAAATAATACTTAACTGCCTGGCCAAAAAATGCTTGGCTTAACTGCCCAGCCAATTAATCCTCGGCTCAACTTTGCCCAGTCAAATAATGCTCGGCTTAAGTGCTGGTCAAATAATGCGTGGCTTTACTGCTCGGCCAAATAATTCTTGGCTTAATTGCCGGGCTTTAATGTCATCGGGCATGATCGACTACTGATAGGCTAGCTGGAGTAAGGGAAGTTGGCCGAAACCTATTTCAGTATAAAGGGGCTACCTCTGGTGCGGCATAAAAACTGGTAAGTTCAAAGCCCAGAACACTGAAATTGGTTTCAAGTCGATTCTCTTAGTCATCCTAGTCAACTATACGTCATCAATTATCAAAAGACATTCATGATATACCGATGAATTTTGAATGTCGTCTTCAGGCACGATTGACTACTATTAGGCTAACTGGAATAAGGGAAATGGGCCAAAACCTATTTCAATGCTATACAATAGTGATATAAGAAATAACCTTGCCAATAGATATAATAAATCTCTTGCACCGGTACCGTTAGTAACAGTAGAAATGAAGACCAGATTTTACTACATTGTATCCTTCTCTTTGGTTACGGCTCATTTTCCTTTTGCCCACACACACACACACACACACACACACACACACACTGGATAATCTGTCCTATTCTTTACATATTTGCCTTTGTCCTTATACACCTGACAACACTGAGATTACCAAACAGTTCTTCTTCGCTCAAGGGGTTAGGTACTGCAATGTAATGGTTCAGTGGCTACTTTCCTCTTGGTAAGGGTAGAAGAGACTCTTTTAGAAGCTCTTCTAGGAGAAGGACACTCCCAAATCAAACCATTGTTCTCTGGTCTTGGACAGTACCATAGCCTTTGTACTATGGTCTTCCACTATCTTGGGTTAGAGTTATCTTGCTTGAGGGTACACTCGATCACACTTTTCTATCTTATTTCTCTTCCTCTTGTTCTTTGAATTATTTTTATATATCAGAGATACAATTTAATGTTGTTACTGCTCTTAAAATGTTTTATTTTAATTGTTTATTACCTCTCTTGTAGTTTATGTATTTCCTTGTTTCCTTTCTTCACTGGACTATTTTTCTCTGTTGGAGCCCTTGGGCTTATAGCCTCCTGTTTTTCCAACAGTAATATATGAATTATTAAAAAATCCTATTAAGCAAAATAAAAAGAAAGCTAGACTTTAATCAGCCAAGAGATCGCAGGTTTTAGAAGTAGGTACAGTAGGCCTATTCAACAACTGACCATATGCATGTAATTAACCAACTAAGGCAAAAATGGCACACCACTATGTATGGCATTTAAAGACTATGAAAAAGCTTTTAATTTTGTCAAAACTTTAGCAGTATTGAAAGCCCTTCAAAGACCAGGAATATATGATACTCATATTAAAGCACTTCAAGATACAGGTAGTACAGCAGTACTAAAACTACATGAATTTAGTGAGAAAATTCCAATTGAGTAAAAGAGTTACATAAGGAGACCCCATATCTCCTAAATTATTCACAGCAGGCCTAAAAGTTTTTAAGAATTTAGATTGGGAAAATGTAAGAATTAACATCATAACATTTGCAGAACTTAATTCTGTTGAGTGAGTGAATCATGGATGAAATTGAAAAAGATGATAGAAGATTTGAATAAAGAAAGCAGAAGTGTAAGACTGATGATGAATATGAAAAAAACTTAAATAATGTTCAATGAAAATGCAGAGACAACTAATGAGGGTTATTAGAACAGATAGTAAGTGTTTCCCCAGGACATGAGACTAAAATTAAAAGAAAGATAAGCATGGGATGGAGAGATTTTGGTTAACAAAAAGAGATTATGAGAAGTAAAATGCCGCTATCTCTACAAAGAAAAATATTTAATCAGACGGCAGTACCAACTTTGGAGCTTGCTAGTTACAACACAAAGAGCTATCGAAAGAATAATTATAGGATTAACACTAAGAAACAGAAAAAATAGCATCATTGATACGAGAGCAAACGTAAGTAGAGGATATTCCAATAACATGTAATAAAAAGAAATGGACATTGGCAAGGCATCTAATGAGGATGACAAATGATATATAGACATGGAAAATAAAAGAATGAGTCCATAGAAATTGCAAACGAGGTAAGTGAAGGAAGAGAAGATAATGTATTCATGAGTTAAGAAAAGTTGCTAGTATACACACGCACACACATGCGCGCACGTGCGCGCGCGCACACACAAACACACACACACACACACACACACATATATATATATATATATATATATGTGTGTGTGTGTGTGTGTGTGTATGTATGTATGTATGTATATATAATTATTTGCATATACATATAAACACAGATATATACTTTATATATATATATATATATATATATATATATATATATTATATATATATATATATATATATATATATATATATATATATATATATATGTTCATATATATTGTGTATGTGTGTGTGTGTCTACAAAATATGATTGTATTTACGTGTACACACACACACACACATATATATATATATATATATATATATATATATATATATATACATATATATATATACATATACATATATATATATATATATATATATATATATATATATATATACATATACATGCATATATATATATATATATATATATATATATATATATATATATATATATATAAATATATATATTATCATTATTACTTGCTAAGCTACAACCTTAGTTGGAAAAGCAGATGCTATAAGCCCAGGGGCTCCAACAGGGAAAATATCCCAGTGAGGAAAGGAAACAAGAAAAGAATTAAATATTTCAAGAACAGTAACATCAAATTAAATGTCTCCTATTTAAACTATAGGGACAAAGTAGGCGTAGGTGGAGATGGTGATGATATAAACTATAAAAAACTAACAAAACAAGAGGAAGAGAAATAAGTGAGAATATCGCGCCCGAGTGTACCCTCAAGCAAGAGAACTCTAGCCGAAGACAGTGGAAGACCATGATACAGAGGCTATGGCATTACCCAAGACTAGAGAACAATGGTTTGATTTTGGAATGTTCTTCTCCTAGAAGAGCTGCTTACCATAACTAAGAGTCTCTTCTACACTTACGTAGAGGAAAGTGGCTACTGAATAGTGACAGTGCAGTAACCCCTTGGGTGAGGAAGAATTGTTTGCTAATCTCATTGTTGTCAGGTGTATGAGGACAGAGGAGAGTATGTAAAGAATAGGTCAGACTATTTGGTGTATGTGTAGGCAAACCGTAACCAGGTAGAAGGATCTAATGTAGTACTGTCTGGCCTGTCAAAGGACCCCATAACTCTCTAGCGGTAGTATCTCAACGAGTGGTTGGTGTCCTATCCAACCTACTAACTACTAATATATATATATATATATATATATATATATATATATATATATATATATATATATATATATATATATATATATATATATATATATATAAAGTAGGATAATTCTTTACTCTGACATGGAAATTGTTGTTGAAAAAAAATTCTTTTCGATAAATTTGTTATGAATGATAATTCTTATGAAGAATTAGTTACGAAATTTTTGCAATTTAGTATCTTTTAATTTTTTTTCTGCGATACGAAATTTATGAAGTTTAATAACTTTTAATCTTTTCTGAAGTAAAAGACAGAAAAGTAAATTTTCGGCATAAAAATAACCGATAAAATTATGTTTTTTTATGGCAGAGAGAGAGAGGGTTGAACTGTTTGCTATTATTATTATTATTATTATTATTATAATTATTATTATTATTATTATTATCATCCAAGCTACAACCCTAGTTGGAAAAGCAAGATGCTATAAGCCCAAGGGCTCCAACGTGGAAAAATAGCCCAGTGAGGAAAGGAAATAAGGAAATAAATAAATAATGAGAATAAATTAACAATATATCATTCTAAAAACAGTAACAGCGCCAAAACAGATATGTCCTATATAAACTATAAAAAGACCCATGTCAGCCTGGTCAACATAAAAACATTTGCTCCAACTTTGAACTTTTGAAGTTCTACTGATTCAACTACCTTATTAGGAACATCATACCACAATGTGAGATTGTGAAATGCTAAATGCCTGATTAGAATCTATACGATAAAATGAATTACGAAATGCCCTGTAGAGAGTATGGCTCCCCTGCAGTATATAGGGCCAGAAAAGTAACCCTTAATGTAAAGTAAGTACTATGTTTAAAGAAGGAGTTAATGACAACAAACTTAAAATAAAGAAAGAAATAAAAAAGAAACATACGCGATAAGCCCCAGGATTATATAAACTGCGTAGTCAATAATGGTGATATCGATAGAGGTTCCTGAAACAACGAAATTACTTACCAAGATCAGATTACTTTACTTAATTTACTTTATGGATTGCTTTTCTAGTCATATACAGCAGGGGAACCTTACTCTCTAAAAGACCTTCACAGTTATTTTATCGTATACATTCCAAGGAATTTAGCATTTCACATCGCACATTTCTAAATTTTTGTCAAATCCGCTTTATCGAAGCTCTTGGAAAACAAGAAAGATTGGATGATAATGATGAAAATAAAAAAGAACAACAACAACAGGATTCAAATTAATGTCAAGGGTACGTCTCCTAAAGTCAAGGCAGACTACGTTCTAAACTTGGCCACCAGATGTCTCTGCTGATCTGGGCCCCCAATGTTTATGTTTTGTTATTGCTGTTGCAGACTTGACACATTTCGTCGGCTACCTTTCTTCTTTTGAATCTCTTCCATGTTGTAGTTTGAACTTCTTATGTAAGAATTTATCAACTGGCTTGGTAAGTTAATGTTTGGTACGTCACCTTTACGTTTTTTTTTCGTATTTTGATACTCAAATTGTTCCAATGTAGGTAATTTCACATGAAGGGAACTTACTCCTACCAAGGACATTGCAAATTATATGAACTTTCGAACTAGATATGGCAAGGCTCTTCTGTAGTACATTAAGGTTTTAGAAATGGGACTATCGTGAAGTTTTGCAACTTTTAGTAGCTCTAGCGTGATATCTTTAGCCTAGACATTACTTTTCATAGTGTTATGTGTACCGTAACAATAGCTTCGTATTATGGTATATCAGACCAATATAAAGAATGCTTTCTCTGTAAAGATAATTGATTGGGTTGTATGTATGATGACGTCCATGCCCCATGCTCCCCTAGTTTCAACCCTATCGCTAATAATGCTGCAGTCTAAGGGGGGTTGCAGGGTGTCGTTACCCCTCCATAGATAAGTAGGCAAGGACACAGGTCGTAGGTTACATTAGGTGGGGAAGTTTAGGTTAGAGGGGGTTCTATGCACGTGTTTCGGTCCGTCATTCTTCAAAGGCTCCTATCGATTTGACAAGTAATTTGATATCGCCTGTCTAAACGAGCTACACTGGCCCCAAAGGAAAGAAATACAAGAGCATCACCTAACCTAAGGTTACCCACCTAACCTATGAGACGTAAACTCGCCTACCTTGGGTGTGGCTATGCCCCCCTTAGACAGCATTAGGCCATATTCTTAGCTTACCCTAAGAGTAAGTCTTAACCCTGTCTTTGCTTCCCTATTGGCTTCATTTCTGGCATGGTAACACTAAATCAATATTTCATAAATTATAAAATAACTTTATATTGCATTGAAGACAAAGACTAACAACATTTCCTCCTTGAAGAAAATCAATTTGACAATAAGAAAGATTGTGCCGTTCTCAACCATCTGCTTATACCCATAGTATTACTTTGAACCCTAAACCTATGCTGTTTATTTTGGGAAAGGTAGAATCCTTTTATAATGTGAAAAGTTAGTCTACTTCCCTTATGGTACTTATCTGCCAGGCAAACTTGTGAATGACTGACAAAATTTACTTTGATTTATATCATCGGAGCCTTTGTATAATGACGGACAAGACCTCCCACATGCATAGAACAACACCTAACTTAATCTACAAGCTCTTTCCTTACCTCCTTACCTAAATGGGGTGGCTAACTGCCCCATGTTACCCCCCTCAGACTGTTGTATTGTTAGTGAAAGGGGTTGAAAATAAGGGGGTAATGGGGCATGATCATCAATTTGGTGGCTTTACTCTCCCCTTTGTCTAACTTTCAAAGGAAGGTACTGCCCTCATCACACCTCATGCTTTGTACTACAGGATTTTCTTAAAGGTCTTTGCATCATTACGTTAGCCCCTGGCTGTAATCGCTTCATATCATTCTACCTCACCTCTGTTCCCACTTCCTTTCATCCATATTGCTGTCAGACCTCTTCTAACTTCTACTTGTTCCGTAACTGAAATACAAACTACGCTATTTAATATGGGTAATTACTTTCGGCGTAGCTGAAATGACGAGCCATTAGAATTTTAACGAGGGTTAACTACCCCACCGCTAGTTAGCGGGGGGTAGGGAGGGTAGCTTGCTACCCCCCCCCTCACACACACCTGTGCTTGAGCTCACTTTGCTCTTGGCTTGGGTGGTAGTCGGATGTGTCCGCTGTCACCATCGCCTTCTTTGACAGCCATTGCTAATCTTTTGTTTGCTTTTCCTTTGACAGAGTGTGTGTGAAGTTGGTCTCTGCGATGCATAAGTGTCCTGGATTACCTGACCGCCCTTGTGGCATGTATATGTCGGCGGTCGAAACGGACCCCCACACCTTGTGTCCTTACTTTAGGGGCCAGCGGTGTGATAAGAATAATGTGTGTGGTTAGTGTAGGGAGTGGTCTACCTCCCAGTGGGAGAGGTTTTCTCGACGCCGGAAGAAGAAGTCCAGACGGGATATTTCTCCTTCGAAGGTTTCTTTGAAAGGAGAAAATCCCAAGGGCTCTTCATCCGTGGCCCAAACCTCCTCCGAAGCTCCCACTCGATCGGTTTCTTCCGAGAAACTGTTGAGTGGTAGCGTAGGCCTAGTTCTGTTGACCGATCTCGGGGTTTGGGAGAGGGAGTTGCCTCCCATAGCGAGGCAGCTCCTCCTCCCCTCCCTGGCCCTCCCTGGGGGGGAGGATTTTAATGTAAATGTGTCTAATAATGATTTGTTGCAGCTTTGGGCTTCCTTGGGGCTTGAGGGTTTGCCCTCCAAGGAAGCCTTGTTTGACATGATCAGGTTTGGGCAGCTGTCAAACAATCTCCGACTTTAGCAGAGGTTGATCCTCTGTCTATCGTCGACGTTGTTGTGGCAGAGGCTTCCGATGAGTTGTATCAAACCTCTGCTCCTGATGTTGCTTATGTAGCTGAAGGCTTAGTTCCCCCCTCCGAACATCCTTCGAGGGAGGAACCAAGTCCAACGGTGTCTCCTGCCAGTGATTCTCCCCCTCGAGGGAGTTCACTCACAGAGACTCTCTTCGGAGGACTGCTGATGGTCAGCCCGCTGACCCCACGGCCCCCAGAGGGTGTATAAGGCGTAAAGCCCGCCTTCCTTCACCTCACAAGGGTGATAGGAGGCGCCTCTTCGGTTCATCATCTCTGCAGTCCGCCGCAGAGGAACCTCTCTGTCGTTCTCCGACTCTGCCAGCTACGTCCCTGGACCTCTCCGCAGATCGTTCGCGATCTCCTTCGGTGGAAGGTCGTCCTTGCAAAGGACACGCCGACCTTCCACCCGCCAGACCTGCTGACCTGCCGTCGCCATTCCTGGCTGCTGACGCGCTGTGGGCGCCAACTCATCCCGTTGTAAATCAGGCAACGGTCCCTTCGGGGCACAAAGGGCTTTCGCACAAAATTGAGCCTAGGTCCCTTGCGCGCCAACGATCACCTGCGCGCAACTGCGTGCAAGCGCTGGCCTGCAGAAGTTCCTGTTATAGCACGCCAGCGCGCTGCTGCACGCTCTCATCCTGCTGCTCGCCTACGCGCCAACGATCTGTGCGCCTGCGATCTTCTGATGTGGGCGCAAGGGGGAAGATAACCTCTTCCCCTGCTCGCCAGCGCTCACCAATGCGCCATCAATCGCCGACGTGCCATCGGACCCTGCCTGGTCGCCATCCTTCACCTGCGCGCAATCTCCGACGCGCGCTCACGAGATTGCACGTGTGCACCCTGCGCGCCCACCTCCACAACCAGATGTGTGCTCTCATGCGCGCCCACGCGCAAGGGATATATCTCCTGCGTGCGTGCCCCCAACGTTATCGCTCTCACGGGCTCTTCGGCCAGATCCTGCGCAAGCGCTCATCCAGCCCTCTGCGCGGCCTCTGCCATCTCCCGCGTGCGCCATCGCTAACGCTCTCCCGCGTGCGCCATCGCTCGCCTGCTCGCCATTGCTCGCCCGTGCGCCCTCGCCATCGCTCGCCCGCGCGCCCTCGCCATCGCTCGCCCGCGCGCCCTCGCCATCGCTCGCCCGTGCGCCATCGCGACCCAGAGCGAATCCCATCGCGCGAGGTTGCAGGACAACGCGCGGCCAGGTCTTCATCGTCCCCCCCCCCCCCCAAGCGCAGAACTGCGCGCCCGCCGGAGGGAGGGAGGATTCCGGATAGGTCCAGGGACTTTTCTCCTTCTTTTCAGGCAAACCCTCCTTTGGTAACTACTCCTAAGGATCGAACGATCCCTTTCCCTCCAGACGGAGTTTCTGACAGCACAGCTGTCAGTCAGCAGCCCTGGTTCGGGTCCCTGGTCAGAGCGGTCATGCAGGCTTTTAAGCCTGTTCTCTCTGAGCTGGGCCACAAATCAGTGGCAGCTTCTACTCCCCTGAAGAGGAAGAGAGGAGTATCTGACGTGGTAACTTCTCCAAGGGCGAAGCTGACTCCTTTGAGGAAGGCCTCCTCACCCTCCCCAGACTTTCACTCCCTCCCCTTCGGACGAAGATTTCCCGTCCTCAGGGGAGTCACGCGAGGTGAGGTGTTCCCCTATCGCACCAATGAGGGAAACCCCACCTCGCGCCCGGAAGTCTTCTTGGGTAGGGGTGGAGAAGAGCCTCCCACCATCACTGTTGGAGTCCTGCATCTCTCCCTGGAGGGAGTCGAAGGACTTAAGACTTTACCGAAGTCATCCTCAAGGATTAGACCGGAGCCAGCCAAGCCCTCAGAGAACGTCCACGAGTCCCCCCAAGAAGAGCCTTTGGGGACAGGAGACTTCGCTGGTAGCCCTTTAGGAGGAGAGTACAGGAATCAGAGCATTCGTTCTGGCAGGTTCTGACCCTTATGAGGAATCTCAATGGGTTCACGGACCCAGAGATTCTCCCTCGTGAGGGGAAGGACACGGTCTTGGACAGAGTCTTTGGTACTCAAAAACCCTCAAAGGCCAGTGCGACTTTGCCCTGGTCTCAAGGGGTTAAGAGTGCCAGAGACAAGGTCGAAGGCCAGCTCTCCGAGCTTGCCTCCTCCAGCCGATCCAGCGCCGGTAAAAAACTCCTGCCTACTCGTGTCCATCAGAGGAGGTACTTTGACATCATGGAGGAAACTTGTTTAGCTCTTCCCCTACACTACTCTTTGGAAGAGCTTACCAGGGGAGTCCCTCTAGAGAGATTCTCCAACCGGCAAGTCTCGTTCTCGGCAACGGAGATCCTTAGCCATGAGAAGGTGGCGAAATGTGCCATGCAGGCAACTTCATGGCTGGACATCTGGCTAGGGTCTCTGGGCATCCTGTTATGATCTGAGGACTTGTCCAAAGAGAATACCAGGAAGGTCATGGAGACCTTATTACTCCCAGGCACTCGTACAATCGAGTTTCTAGCTCACCAAGTCTCGAACTTGTTGGCTAATGCCATCTTGAAACGTCGAGATGCGGTGTCTGAAAGATTCCGCCTAAAGGTCCCCATTACCGAGATCAGCAGGCTCAGACATTCTTCCATCTTGGGGAAGAATTTGTTCGAGCCTAAGGACGTGGAGCAGGCGGCTGAGAGGTGGAGGAAGTCCAACCAGGACTCTCTCCTACATAGAGCTTTAACTTCAAAGCCCTATAAACCTCCAGCAACCCAGCAATCACATCCTACCAAGACCACGAAACCAGCAGCTACAGCGAAGACAACGGTATCTAAGCCCTTTCCTGTCAAGGACAAGAAAGGCAAAAAGTCATCCAGGGGAGGAAAGAATCCTAGGGGTAGTGGCCGAGGCCGCAAACGCTAGGATTGACAGTCCCCCTGCATGTCCACCAGTGGGGGAATGCCTACAAAGTTGCACAAACAGGTGGCAGCAACTCTGGGCTGATTCCTGGACGATTTCCGTAATCAGTCAAGGATATCGCATTCCGTGCACAATATCTCTACCTCCCCTGATAGCGAATCCAGTGTCGTTGAGCTCCCTTGCCATGGGATTGGCAAGGGGGCAAGCCCTTTGGGCAGAAGTCGAGACCATGTTAAATAAGGGCGCTCTCCAAGAGGTCGTCGACGGGTCCCCAGGCTTCTTCACTCGACTCTTTCTTGTAAAGAAGGCATCTGGAGGCTGGAGACCAGTCATCGACATCCCAGTTCTGAACATGTTTGTCAAGCAGACCCCGTTCAGCATGTAGACGGCAGATACGGTCAGACTTGCAGTGAGACCGCAAGACTTCATGACTTCATGTGTACACTGGACCTGAAGGACGCGTACTTCCAGATCCCAGTCCATCCGTCTTCAAGGAAGTACTTAGGATTCAGCCTAGACAACAAGATCTACCAGTTCAAGGTGCTGTGTTTCGGTCTCTCCACAGCACCACAGGTTTCCACCAGAGTGTTCACCCTAATATCGTTGTGGGCACACAGGATCGGCGTCCGTCTCCTCCGTTATCTGGACGACTGGCTGATCCTAGTAGACTCGAGTCAGACCTTCTTCGACACTGAGACAAACTTCTGGGACTTTGCCAAGATCTGGGGATCATGGTAAATCTCGAGAAGTCTTCTCTGCTTCCTACTCAAAGACTGGTATATCTTGGCATGATCATAGACACTAATCTCCACAAAGTCATCCCATCAGACGACAGGTTAGCAAGGCTGAGGAGGGTCGCGAGTCCTTTCCTCAGACGAGAAGAGCTTTCAGCCCAATCGTGGTTACGTCTCCTCGGTCACCTCTCATCCTTGGCCCGTCTATTCCCGACGGTCGCCTCAGAATGATATATCTCCAATGGCGACTCAAGTCCCGGTGGAATCAGGGTCACGATTCCCCGGACGTCATGATACCTATGGGTCCTGTGGAACAGACGGACCTTCAGTGGTGGGTGACAGATGAGAACCTACGAAAGGGAGTGGATCTTCTCGTCCTCCCCCCGGATTTGGTGCTGTTTTCGGACGCCTCAAAGAAAGGGTGGGGGCCCCATGTTCTGCATCACAGGACCTGAGGCCTGTGGTCAGAATTAACAAAGTGCCTCCATATAAATCTGCTAGAAATGAAGGCCGTATTCCTGGCCCTTCAACAGGTCCAACAATACCTGGCGGGTCACTGTGGTGGTGATGAGCGACAACTCCACAGTAGTGGCTTACATCAACAAGCAAGGAGGTACCTTTTCAAAGCAGCTATCCCATCTCGCAGTAGAGATACTGAGATGGAGTGAAGTCCACTCGATTCCACTATCGGCTCGCTTCATTCCAGGCAAGAGGAATGTGCTCGCCGACAGTCTTAGCAGAGCATCTCAGATAGTGAGTACCGAGTGGTCTTTGGATCATCTAGTAGCCAACAAAGTCCTGACTTTGTTGGGTTCCCCGACTGTGGATCTGTTCGCTACAGCGCTGAACTTCAAGCTCCCGCTGTACTGCTCCACAGTCTCGGATCCTAAGGCACTCTGGCAAGATGCTTTCCAACAACGATGGGACAACATCAACGTGTATGCCTTTCCCCCGTTCTGTCTGATGAGGAGGGTGCTCAACAAGACCAGAATATCGATCAGTCTCTTGAAGACCCTTATAGCTCCTCTATGGCATCACGTGGAATGGTTTCCAGACCTTCTGCAACTCCTAACGGAACTTCCGAGAGAACTCTCTCCACGACACGAGCTACTCAAACAACCAAACGCCAACATCTTTCACAAAGCCGTAGCTTTGCTACGACTTCACGCCTGGAGACTATCCAGCATCTCCTCGCTGAGAGAGGATTTTCGCAATAAGATGTGAACAGGATGTCTGGACACCTGCGAAGGTCATCCGCTGGGGTCAATCAGGCAAATTGGCGAGTTTTCTGTGGTTGGTGTCGTGGAAGGGGTATCTCTCCACTCGATGCCACTATTCCAGCAATAGCGGAGTTCTTCGCGTATTTGCGAGAAGAAATGCGCCTTTCAGTCTCGGCAGTGAAAGGCTATCGCTCAGCCATAAGTCTAGCCTTCAGGCTCAAAGGAATGATCTTTTCTTCCTCGCTGGAACTTTCCCTACTCATACAAAGTTATGAACTTACCTGCCCTCAGTCGGAAGTGAGACCTCCTCCATGGAACGTGGTTCGAGTTCTCAGGTCTCTTAAGAGACCTCCCTAAGAACCATTACGCCAGGCTTCAGATCGCCACCTAACTTGGAAGACGGTGTTCCTACTAGGTTTGGCCTCAGCCAAGCAGGTCAGTGAACTTCATGGTCTCTCATACGACATCGCCCATTCAAGGGAATGGGGGGAGGTAACGTTCAGATTCGTCCCTGAGTTTGTTGCTAAGACTCAGAATTCGGGAGTGCCGGACCCTCGGTTCGACTCTTTCCAGATTTCGAGTCTTTGTTCTGTAACAGATGACCCAGACCATCTCCAGATTTCGAGTCTTTGTTCTGTAACAGATGACCCAGACCATCTCCTACTGTGCCCAGTAAGGAGTCTGAGGCTATATCTCAAAAGAACGGCTGCAGTTCGCCCCCAAGTGCAGGCATTGTTTGTGAGCACTGGGAGAACGAAGAGGAGGGTTACCAAGAATATTATCTCGGCATGTATTCGTAGGGTGCTGAATGGTCTCACAGACCCCAACTTATTTATCTTAAATTCATAAACCCAGTCCAATCATTAGTCTAACAATATTGGGTATAATAATGATTTCAAGCAAGGATGGACACTGTATCTATAATTAACTTTCACGTACCTTGTACAGTGTGTGTCAAATGAGTTTGATCTTCATTTCTGTCATGAAGGAATAGTATTGCAGTTTAGGACCCCCTTTAAGAGCTACAATAGTGGGGTATCGTACCAGAGAGAAATCTTGATTTTAAACAGGGACACACCAAGCATGATAATAATGCAATAACCAGTTGTAAAAATGTATGGTTCATGTATTTTGCAGTGAGTTAAAACATCATCTAATCACTTATAATTTAAATAACTTCCCGTAATGGATCTTTGTTCTGCCATGGCTCGATTCTCTTGCAATTAAGCATTCTTGGCGGTCTCGTACGGATTTTTCAAGCGTGTCATGATTTGGTGATTACTTCTATGACTAACAATTATTGTATAGAAAATAGTGTGATATGAGCATAATCAATTACTGTAATAACAAACTTAAAATAAATTGCCAACTCTTGAGACCGAAGTTATAAATAGTAATTTGTCTTCATGTGATGTGTATTCCATTTTTACATTAAGAATTACAAAATATTTCTGACATCTGCAGTTGATGTACACTGTGGAACTAAAAGTGATTTGTTCTTATTCATAATAAAAGCCTTCGACCTTTGATATGTGTATGACTTCACCGAAGCTGGAAACGGCCATTCAAACTTTAAACAAGGTAGTGGTATTTAGTAGTAGTAGCTGGCAGGTGACAGGTTGGCCACACCTACCTATTAGGTAGCAAAACCATCACTTTGTCTTCGGCTGCTGAAGAATAAAGACATACTTTTCAGCTCCTCCATCTGGCCGTTTTAATCTCTTAAGTTTTCTTTCGTTTTGAATATTGGTCTTGCAGTCGTGTCCAAGGGATATTACTATTGGAATTTCAGTGTTTCTCAATAAAACTGTAATTGCGTTACAATTTTTGTGCTACATGCTTCATTATCAGCGTTCCCCTTGGGATAGTCTGCGTGCCACGGTTTGGAACCATATGATCATGCTGTCCCATGTTACTTGTGTGTAGCTGATAACCTGTCTAAGGAAGGTTTGTTCCGTAACTGGAATACAAACCTCGCTATTTAATAGGGGTATTACTTTTGGTGTAGCTGAAATGACGAGCCATTAAAATTTAACGAGGGTTAACTACCCGTACCGCTAGTTAGGGGAGGGTAGCTTGTGATTGAGCTCACTTTGCTTTCGGCTCGGATGGTAAACGGACATTGCCGCTCTTCATCCTCGCTGAATATTGGCAGCCATGAATGACTTTTGCTTTATCTTTTTCTCTTAGTGTGTGTTTGTGAAGTTGACTTCTGCGACCATGCGCACCTGCCCTGGACTCTCTGGTCACCACAACCTTTGTCCTTTATGCAGAGGTGAGGTCAACGGTGTGATAGCGTAAATAAGTGTAATGAGTGTAGGGAGTGGTCTTCCTCTCAGTGAGAGAGGTTTGCGCGACGGCGGAAGAAGAAGTCCAAGCGGGATATTTCTCCTTCGAAGGTTCCTTTGAAGGAAGAAAAACCCAAGGCCTCTTCTTCCGTCTCCCGATCCTTCTCATAAGCTCCTACTCGTTCGGTCTCTTACGAGAGACCGTCAAGTAGTAGTGTAGACCAAGTTAATGTCGGTCAACCCCGGTTCTCGAGAGATGATGTTGCTTCTCCTAGCGAAGCAGCCCCACCTCTCTCCCCGGATGAGGCCTTGTCACTAACCCCTCTTTTACAGATTTGGTCTTCCTTTGGGCTTACGGGTCTGCCCTCCAAGGAAGCTTTGCTATAGTTCATCCGCATGGGAGCTTCTGTTAAGCTATCATCGTCGCCATCAGAGGTAGATTCTCTTACCTTTGTCAATGTTATTGTGTCAGAGGTGTCTCATGCGGTATCATCCAACTCCTCTGCCCCTCCAGACTCTCCAGCGGTTGCTGCCGACTTAGTTTGCCCCATTCCTGAACATCCTTCGAGGGGGAAACTAAGTTCAACGTCTGTCTCTCTTGCAAGTGTTTCTTCCTCTTGGGGGAGTTCACTTATAGAGACTCCTCTTCGGAGGACTGCAGCGGTGCACAGTCAGCTTGCTGATCCAACGGCCTCCAGAGGGCGCATTCGTCGGAAAGCACGCCTTCCACTTCGCCTTATAGGTCTCCCTTCACCAGCTATGAAGAGGCGCCTCTTAGGTTCATCGTCGTCGCAGCCGTCCCCTGCAGAAGAGCCTCCGCTGCAGTCATCTGACCTTCATTCACTGCTCCTGTAACTAGTCTTGTGACTTCGGTCCTGGACCTCTCTGCTGATTGTTCGCAATCCCCTTCGGTGGATGGTCGCTCTTACAAAGGGCACGACAACCATCCACACTCCAGACCTGCCGACCTGCCATCACTGTTCCTGTCACCGGTAGAGCCTATTGTAGCTCTACCAAAGTGCGCAGCTGCACGCCATCACCCTGCAGCTGGCTAACCGACAGGACTTCAGCGCTCATCAGCAGCTCGTTAACACACTACAGCGTTTCGGCCTTCACCTGCTCGCCTTCATAGAAGGCAGCAAATTCATGCGCCTGCGTGCCAACGTTCTCCTGTGTGCCCCGCGTCCACGCGCCCACGTTCCCCTGCGCACCCTGCGCTCACATGCCCAGGGTTGCCCACGCGCCAGCATAGTACAGTGCGCTTGCACTCTCCTGCGTTCCCAAGACCTCCTGCGCCTACGCGCCCACAATCTCCTACTCGCCAGTGCCCACCTGTGCGCCCTTACTCCTGCGCGCCAGCCTGTGCGCCAATTATCTCCCGCGCGCCAGCCTGCGTGCCAATTCTCTATTATACACCAGCGCACTCCCGCACTCACCTGCGTGCCATTATTCTCCGGCGCACAAACACACTGTAGGTGAGACAGCAGGCACAATGCAGCTCTCACCGGTGCGCCAGTTCTCACCTGCGCGCCGGAGCGCTCCTGCGTGACAAATCTCTACCGCATGCACGCGCCACACCGTGCCTGCGCGCCAATATTCTCCCGCATGCGCATCAACAGGGGCGGGCGCAGGATCTATGCCCGGCAAGGTCACCATCGCCTCATTCCCCTCCCCGCAAACACATTCCAGCGCACCCTGTGGGAAAAGGGAAACGGGGACAAGCAGAGGGGTTCAGGATCCCTAAACTGCCATCTAAGGCAGACCGACCTATTATGGTGACTCCTCGTAGGGAACCTTCGGTCCCTTTCCCTTCAGGGTATCTGTCTGAGAGTGCATCAGTCAGTCAGTCAGCAGCCTTGGTTCAGTTCCTTAGTCAGAGCTGTAACACAGGCATTCAAGCCCGTCCTGTCCGACCGCTCATCAGAGCAACCTATAGCTCTGGACTCAAGACACGGAACCATGGCTTCTTCTACCCTTTTGAAGAGGAAGAGAGGAGTTTCCGACGCGGCCACTTCCCCGAGGGTGAAGCTGACTCCGTGTAGACCATCAAGGCTAGTCTCGCCAGACCAACAAGAATCAGAACATGCATTCTGGCAGGTTCTGACTCTAATGAGGGTTTTCCGACCCAGAGATACCCCCTTGAGAGGGCAAAGACACTGTCTTAGACCGCATCTTTTGCACTCAGAAACCCTCAAAGACCAGTGCAGCCCTGCTCTGGTCTCAAGAGTTGAAGAGTACCAGGGACAAGATCACCCAACAGCTCTACGAGTTTGCCTCCTCCAACCGTGCCGGCTCTACGAACAAGCTCCTCCCACCTCCTCGTGTACAGTAAAGGAGATACTTTGAGATCCTGGAGGAACCCAGTGTCTCGTTCTCGGCGGCCAAATTTGGTTAGGGACCTTAGGTATCCTGATACGATCCGAGGATTTTTCCGAGGAGCGTACCAGGAAGACAATGGAGCCCTTTATACTCTCAGGCACTTGCATGATCGAGTTTCTTGCCCAATAAGTTTCGAACTTGTGGGCAAACACTCTCTTGAAACGTTGAGATGCAGTATCTGAGAGGTTCCAGTGACAGGTCCCAAGCGTCGAGATAAATAGGCTCAAACATTCCTCCCTAGAAGGGGCCCATCTGTTTGAGCCTAAGGACGTGGAACTTGCTGCTGAGAGGTGGAGGAAGTCTCATCCAAACTCCCTCCTCCATAGGGCTTTAACAACTAAGCCCTATAAACCTCCAGCACCTCAGCAGTCCCGTCCAACCAAGACCGTAACGACGAAACCAGCAGCGAAGACAGTGGTGTCTAAAGGACAGGAAAGGCAAAAAGTCTTCCAGGGGAGGAAAGAATCCTAGAGGGAGCAGTCGAGGTCGCAAACGCGAGGATAGGCACTCCCCCTGCGTTTCCACCAGTGGGGGGATGCCTACAAAGTTGCTCAGACAGGTGGAAGCAACTTGGGGTCGATTCTTGGATAATCTCTGTGATTTTTCTAAGATATCGCGTCCCGTTCATAACATCTCTATCTCCCCAAACCAGGAATCCAGTGTCAATAGACTCTCTTGCCATGGGATCGGCTAGGTGCCAGGCCCTTTGGGCAGAAGTCCAGACCCTGTTGAAAAAAAGGCGCATTCCAAGAGGTCCTCGACTGGTCCTCAGGCTTCTTCAGTCGACTCTTTCTTGTAAGAAAGGCGTCTGGAGGCTGGAGACCAGTCATCGACCTCTCAGCCCTGAACAAGTTTGTCAAACAAACTCCGTTCAGCATGGAGACGGCAGACACGGTCAGACTAGCAGTAAGACCTCAGGACTTCATGTGTACACTTGACCTAAAGGATGTGTACTTCCAGATCCCAGTCCATTGGTCTTCAAGGAAGTACTTAAGATTCAGCCTAGCCAACAGAAAGTACCAGTTCAAGGTGCTGTGCTTTGGTCTTTCCACAGCTCCCCAAGTTTTCACCAGAGTGCTTACCCTAGTGTCATCTTGGGCACACAGGATTGGCATCCGTCTCCTCCGTTATCTGAACGACTAGCTAATCCTAGCAGACTCGGTGTCAACCCTTCTTCAACACCGAGACAAACTTCTGAGACTTTGCCAGGATCTGGGGATCATGGTAAATCTCGAGAAGTCTTCTCTGCCTCCTACACAGAGACTGGTACAGTATACTTAGGCATGATTATAGACACCAATCTCCAGAATGCCTTCCCATCAGACGACAGGATAACAAGGCTGAGAAAGGTCGCAAGACCCTTTCTCAAATGAGAAGAACTTCCAGCCCAAACGTGGTTACGTCCCCTCGGTCACCTTTCATCGCTGGCCTGTCTAGTTCCCAATGGTTGCCTCAGTATGAGATCCTTCCAGTGGCAACTCAAGTCCTGGTGGAATCAAGCTCGTGATTCCCTAGACATCCAGATCCCCATGGGATCAGCGGAACTGACATACCTCCACTGGTGGGTGACAGACAAGAACCTACGAAAGGGAGTGAACCTTCTCGTCCTCTCCCCGGATTTGATGCTGTTCTCAGATGCTTCAAAAAAAGTTTGGGGGCCCAAGTGCTGCACCACACATCCTCAGGCCTGTGGTCCGAGTCAGAAAAGTACCTCCCCATAAATCTCCTAGAGATGAAGGCCGTCTTTCTGGCCCTTCAACAGTTCCAACAGTTCCTGGCGGGCCACTCAGTGGTGGTGGTGAGCAACAACACTACAGTAGTGGCTTACATCAACGAGCAAGGAGGTACCTTTTCAAAGCAGCTATCCCATCTAGCAGTAGAGATACTGAGATAGGCCAAAATCCACTCGATACCACTATCGGCACGATTCATTCTGGGCAAGAGTAATGTGCTCGCTGACAACCTGAGCAGAGCATCTCAGATAGTGAATACTGAGTGGTCTTTGGATCATCTAGTAGCCAACAAAGTCCTAACTTTGTGGGGTTCTCCGACTGTGGACCTCTTCGCAATGGCCTTGAACTTCAGGGTCTCGCTGTATTGTACCCCAGTCCCAGACCCCAAGGCTCTCTGGCAAGATGCTTTTGAACAAAGGTGGGACAACATTGACATTTACGCCTTTCCCCGTTCTGTCTGATGAGGAGGGTACTCAACAAGACCAGAACATCAGTCAATCTTTCAATGACCCTCAGCTTCGCTATGGCATCACGCAGAAGGGTTTCCGGACCTTCTGCCGCTCCTAACGGAGCACCCTATTCCACAAAGCCGTAGCTTCGCTATGACTTCACGCCTGGAGACTATCCAGCATCTCCTCTCTGAAAGAGGATTTTCGCCACAAGTTGCGACTAGGATGTCTGGATACCTGCGTAAGTCATCAGCAGCAATCTACCAGGTAAAGTGGAAAATCTTCTGTGGTTGGTGTCGTGGAAGGGGTATCTCTCCACTCGATGCCACTATTCCAGCAATAGTGGAGTTCCTCGTGTATTTGCGTGAAGAAATGTGCCTGTCAGTCTCGGCAGTGAAAGGCTATCGCTCAGCCTTAAGCCTCGCCTTCAGACTGAAAGGAATGGACATTTCTTCATCGCTAGAACTTTCCTTACTCATACGAAGCTACAAGTTTACCTGCCCTCAGTCGGAAATGAGACGTCCTCCATGGAACGTGGTTCGAGTTCTCAGGTCTCTTAAGAGACCTCCCTATGAAACATTACGCCAGGCAACCGATCACCATCTGACTTGGAAGACGCCAAGAACTAGCTCTAACTTCTGGCGCTCGGTTTTCACAAAAACAAGCACCAGTTTCTGGTGCTCAGTTCATGGGTTTCATTTTTCTCAAAAACAAATACTAGCTCCTGGTGTTCGGTTCTCACTACAACAAGGACTAGTTTCTGGTGCTCAGTTTATGGGTTTCAGTTCTCTCAAGAACAAACAATAGCTCCTGGTGCTCTGTTCTCACAAGAACAAGCACTAGTTTCTGGTGCTCAGTTCATGGGTTTCAGTTCTCTCAACAACAAACAATAGCTCCTGGTGCTCGGTTCTCACAAAAACAAGCACTAGTTTCTGGTGCTCAGTTCATGTTTCAGTTCTCTCAAGAACGAGCACTAGCTCCTGGTGCTCGGTTCTCACAAGAACAAGCACTAGTTTCTGGGGCTCAGTTCATGGGTTTCAGTTCTCTCAAGAACGAGCACTAGCTCCAGGTGCTCGGTTCTCACAAGAACAAGCACTAGTTTCTGGGGCTCAGTTCATGGGTTTCAGTTCTCTCAAGAACGAGCACTAGCTCCAGGTGCTCGGTTCTCACAAGAACAAGCACTAGTTTCTGGGGCTCAGTTCATGGGTTTCAGTTCTCTCAAGAACGAGCACTAGCTCCAGGTGCTCGGTTCTCACAAGAACAAGCACTAGTTTCTGGTGCTCAGTTCATGGGTTTCAGTTCTCTCAAGAACGAGCACTAGCTCCAGGTGCTCGGTTCTCACAAGAACAAGCACTAGTTTCTGGTTCATGGGTTTCAGTTCTCTCAAGAACGAGCACTAGCTCCTGGTGCTCGGTTCTCACAAGAACAAGCACTAGTTTCTGGTGCTCAGTTCATGGGTTTCAGTTCTCTCAAGAACGAGCACTAGCTCCAGGTGCTCGGTTCTCACAAGAACAAGCACTAGTTTCTGGTGCTCAGTTCATGGGTTTCAGTTCTCTCAAGAACGAGCACTAGCTCCAGGTGCTCGGTTCTCACAAGAACAAGCACTAGTTTCTGGTGCTCAGTTCTCACAAGAACAAGCACTAGTTTCTGGTGCTCAGTTCATCTGTTTCAGTTCTCTCAAGAACGAGCACTAGCTTCAGGTGCTCGGTTCTCACAAGAACAAGCACTAGTTTCTGGTGCTCAGTTCATCTGTTTCAGTTCTCTCAAGAATGAGCACTAGCTCCAGGTGCTCGGTTCTCACAAGAACAAGCACTAGTTTCTGGTGCTCAGTTCATGTGTTTCAGTTCTCTCAAGAACGAGCACTAGCTCCAGGTGCTCGGTTCTCACAAGAACAAGCACTAGTTTCTGGTGCTCAGTTCATGTGTTTCAGTTCTCTCAAGAACGAGCACTAGCTCCAGGTGCTCGGTTCTCACAAGAACAAGCACTAGTTTCTGGTGCTCAGTTCATGTGTTTCAGTTCTCTCAAGAACGAGCACTAGCTCCAGGTGCTCGGTTCTCACAAGAACAAGCACTAGTTTCTGGTGCTCAGTTCATGGGTTTCAGTTCTCTCAAGAACGAGCACTAGCTCCTGGTGCTCGGTTCTCACAAGAACAAGCACTAGTTTCTGGTGCTCGGTTCTCACAAGAACAAGCACTAGTTTCTGGTGCTCAGTTCATGGGTTTCAGTTCTCTCAAGAACGAGCACTAGCTCCAGGTGCTCGGTTCTCACAAGAACAAGCACTAGTTTTTGGTGCTCAGTTCATGGGTTTCAGTTCTCTCAAGAACGAGCACTAGCTCCAGGTGCTCGGTTCTCACAAGAACAAGCACTAGTTTCTGGTGCTCAGTTCATGGGTTTCAGTTCTCTCAAGAACGAGCACTAGCTCCAGGTGCTCGGTTCTCACAAGAACAAGCACTAGTTTCTGGTGCTCAGTTCATGGGTTTCAGTTCTCTCAAGAACGAGCACTAGCTCCAGGTGCTCGGTTCTCACAAGAACAAGCACTAGTTTTTGGTGCTCAGTTCTCACAAGAACAAGCACTAGTTTCTGGTGCTCAGTTCATCTGTTTCAGTTCTCTCAAGAACGAGCACTAGCTCCAGGTGCTCGGTTCTCACAAGAACAAGCACTAGTTTCTGGTGCTCAGTTCATCTGTTTCAGTTCTCTCAAGAATGAGCACTAGCTCCAGGTGCTCGGTTCTCACAAGAACAAGCACTAGTTTCTGGTGCTCAGTTCATGTGTTTCAGTTCTCTCAAGAACGAGCACTAGCTCCAGGTGCTCGGTTCTCACAAGAACAAGCACTAGTTTCTGGTGCTCAGTTCATGTGTTTCAGTTCTCTCAAGAACGAGCACTAGCTCCAGGTGCTCGGTTCTCACAAGAACAAGCACTAGTTTCTGGTGCTCAGTTCATGTGTTTCAGTTCTCTCAAGAACGAGCACTAGCTCCTGGTGCTCGGTTCTCACAAGAACAAGCACTAGTTTCTGGTGCTCAGTTCATGGGTTTCAGTTCTCTCAAGAACGAGCACTAGCTCCTGGTGCTCGGTTCTCACAAGAACAAGCACTAGTTTCTGGTGCTCAGTTCATGGGTTTCAGTTCTCTCAAGAACGAGCACTAGCTCCAGGTGCTCGGTTCTCACAAGAACAAGCACTAGTTTCTGGTGCTCAGTTCATGGGTTTCAGTTCTCACAAGAACCAACACTAGCTCCTGGTGCTCGGTTCTCACAAGCACTAGTTTCTGGTGCTCAGTTCATGGGTTTCAGTTCTCTCAAGAACGAGCACTAGCTCCAGGTGCTCGGTTCTCACAAGAACAAGCACTAGTTTCTGGTGCTCAGTTCATGGGTTTCAGTTCTCTCAAGAACAAACACTAGCTCCTGGTGCTCGGTTCTCACAAGAACAAGCACTAGTTTCTGGTGCTCAGTTCATGGGTTTCAGTTCTCTCAAGAACAAACACTAGCTCCTGGTGCTCGGTTCTCACAAGAACAAGCACTAGTTTCTGGTGCTCAGTTCATGGGTTTCAGTTCTCTCAAGAACAAACACTAGCTCCTGGTGCTCGGTTCTCACAAGCACTAGTTTCTGGTGCTCAGTTCATGGGTTTCAGTTCTCTCAAGAACGAGCACTAGCTCCAGGTGCTCGGTTCTCACAAGAACAAGCACTAGTTTCTGGGGCTCAGTTCATGGGTTTCAGTTCTCTCAAGAACGAGCACTAGCTCCAGGTGCTCAGTTCTCACAAGAACAAGCACTAGTTTCTGGGGCTCAGTTCATGGGTTTCAGTTCTCTCAAGAACAAACACTAGCTCCTGGTGCTCGGTTCTCACAAGAACAAGCACTAGTTTCTGGTGCTCAGTTCATGGGTTTCAGTTCTCTCAAGAACAAACACTAGCTCCTGGTGCTCGGTTCTCACAAGAACAAGCACTAGTTTCTGGTGCTCAGTTCATGTGTTTCAGTTCTCTCAAGAACGAGCACTAGCTCCTGGTGCTCGGTTCTCACAAGAACAAGCACTAGTTTCTGGTGCTCAGTTCATGGGTTTCAGTTCTCTCAAGAACGAGCACTAGCTCCTGGTGCTCGGTTCTCACAAGAACAAGCACTAGTTTCTGGTGCTCAGTTCATGGGTTTCAGTTCTCTCAAGAACGAGCACTAGCTCCTGGTGCTCGGTTCTCACAAGAACAAGCACTAGTTTCTGGTGCTCAGTTCATGGGTTTCAGTTCTCACAAGAACCAACACTAGCTCCTGGTGCTCGGTTCTCACAAGCACTAGTTTCTGGTGCTCAGTTCATGGGTTTCAGTTCTCACAAGAACCAGCACTAGCTCCTGGTGCTCGGTTCTCACAAGAACAAGGACTAGTTTCTGGGGCTCAGTTCATGGGTTTCAGTTCTCTCAAGAACGAGCACTAGCTCCAGGTGCTCGGTTCTCACAAGAACAAGCACTAGTTTCTGGGGCTCAGTTCATGGGTTTCAGTTCTCTCAAGAACGAGCACTAGCTCCAGGTGCTCGGTTCTCACAAGAACAAGCACTAGTTTCTGGGGCTCAGTTCATGGGTTTCAGTTCTCTCAAGAACGAGCACTAGCTCCAGGTGCTCGGTTCTCACAAGAACAAGCACTAGTTTCTGGGGCTCAGTTCATGGGTTTCAGTTCTCTCAAGAACGAGCACTAGCTCCAGGTGCTCGGTTCTCACAAGAACAAGCACTAGTTTCTGGGGCTCAGTTCATGGGTTTCAGTTCTCTCAAGAACGAGCACTAGCTCCAGGTGCTCGGTTCTCACAAGAACAAGCACTAGTTTCTGGGTCTCAGTTCATGGGTTTCAGTTCTCTCAAGAACGAGCACTAGCTCCAGGTGCTCGGTTCTCACAAGAACAAGCACTAGTTTCTGGGTCTCAGTTCATGGGTTTCAGTTCTCTCAAGAACGAGCACTAGCTCCAGGTGCTCGGATCTCACAAGAACAAGCACTAGTTTCTGGTGCTCAGTTCATGGGTTTCAGTTCTCACAAGAACCAAAACTAGCTCCTGGTGCTCGGTTCTCACAAGCACTAGTTTCTGGTGCTCAGTTCATGGGTTTCAGTTCTCTCAAGAACGAGCACTAGCTCCAGGTGCTCGGTTCTCACAAGAACAAGCACTAGTTTCTGGTGCTCAGTTCATGGGTTTCAGTTCTCTCAAGAACAAACACTAGCTCCTGGTGCTCGGTTCTCACAAGAACAAGCACTAGTTTCTGGTGCTCAGTTCATGTGTTTCAGTTCTCTCAAGAACCAACACTAGCTCCTGGTGCTCGGTTCTCACAAGAACAAGCACTAGTTTCTGGTGCTCAGTTCATGGGTTTCAGTTCTCTCAAGAACAAACACTAGCTCCTGGTGCTCGGTTCTCACAAGCACTAGTTTCTGGTGCTCAGTTCATGGGTTTCAGTTCTCTCAAGAACGAGCACTAGCTCCAGGTGCTCGGTTCTCACAAGAACAAGCACTAGTTTCTGGGGCTCAGTTCATGGGTTTCAGTTCTCTCAAGAACGAGCACTAGCTCCAGGTGCTCGGTTCTCACAAGAACAAGCACTAGTTTCTGGTGCTCAGTTCATGGGTTTTAGTTCTCTCAAGAACAAACACTAGCTCCTGGTGCTCGGTTCTCACAAGAACAAGCACTAGTTTCTGGGGCTCAGTTCATGTGTTTCAGTTCTCTCAAGAACAAACACTAGCTCCTGGTGCTCGGTTCTCACAAGAACAAGCACTAGTTTCTGGGGCTCAGTTCATGTGTTTCAGTTCTCTCAAGAACGAACACTAGCTCCTGGTGCTCGGTTTTCACAAGAACAAGCACTAGTTTCTGGTGCTCAGTTCATGGGTTTCAGTTCTGTCAAGAACGAGCACTAGCTCCTGGTGCTCGGTTCTCACAAGAACAAGCACTAGTTTCTGGTGCTCAGTTCATGGGTTTCAGTTCTCTCAAGAACTAACACTAGCTCCAGGTGCTCGGTTCTCACAAGAACAAGCACTAGTTTCTGGTGCTCAGTTCATGGGTTTCAGTTCTCACAAGAACCAACACTAGTTCCTGGTGCTCGGTTCTCACAAGCACTAGTTTCTGGTGCTCAGTTCATGGGTTTCAGTTCTCTCAAGAACGAGCACTAGCTCCAGGTGCTCGGTTCTCACAAGAACAAGCACTAGTTTCTGGGGCTCAGTTCATGGGTTTCAGTTCTCTCAAGAACGAGCACTAGCTCCAGGTGCTCGGTTCTCACAAGAACAAGCACTAGTTTCTGGGGCTCAGTTCATGGGTTTCAGTTCTCTCAAGAACGAGCACTAGCTCCAGGTGCTCGGTTCTCACAAGAACAAGCACTAGTTTCTGGGGCTCAGTTCATGGGTTTCAGTTCTCTCAAGAACGAGCACTAGCTCCAGGTGCTCGGTTCTCACAAGAACAAGCACTAGTTTCTGGGGCTCAGTTCATGGGTTTCAGTTCTCTCAAGAACGAGCACTAGCTCCAGGTGCTCGGTTCTCACAAGAACAAGCACTAGTTTCTGGGGCTCAGTTCATGGGTTTCAGTTCTCTCAAGAACGAGCACTAGCTCCAGGTGCTCGGTTCTCACAAGAACAAGCACTAGTTTCTGGTGCTCAGTTCATGGGTTTCAGTTCTCTCAAGAACCAACACTAGCTCCTGGTGCTCGGTTCTCACAAGAACAAGCACTAGTTTCTGGGGCTCAGTTCATGGGTTTCAGTTCTCTCAAGAACCAACACTAGCTCCTGGTGCTCGGTTCTCACAAGAACAAGCACTAGTTTCTGGTGCTCAGTTCATGGGTTTCAGTTCTCACAAGAACCAACACTAGCTCCTGGTGCTCGGTTCTCACAAGAACAAGCACTAGTTTCTGGTGCTCAGTTCATGTTTCAGTTCTCTCAAGAACAAACACTAGCTCCTGGTGCTCTGTTCTCACAAGAACAAGCACTAGTTTCTGGGGCTCAGTTCACCGGTTTCAGTTCTCTCAAGCACTAGCTACTGGTGCTCGGTTTTCACAAGAACAAGCACTAGCTCCTGGTGCTCGGTTTTCACAAGAACAAGCACCAGCTCCAGGTGCTCGGTTCTCAAAAGAACAAGCACTAGCTTTTGGTGCTTAGTTCATGGTTTTCAGTTCTTTCAAGAACAAGCACTTGCTTCTGGTGCTCAGTTCATGGGTTTCAGTTCTCTGAAGAACAAGCACTAGCTTTTGGTGCTCAGTTCATGGGTTTCAGTTCTCAAAAACACACTCAATCTGTGCTCGCTTATTGCGAGAACAAGCATAGGTTTTCCCCATAAGAATAAAGGTCTTCACCTATCCTCCTCTTCCTGAACATGTGATTTCTATCTTGCTACTTCAGAAGAGTGACAAGTAGTGGGTGCCTTCCCAATGAGAGAAAGTCATACCCGAACAGAAGGAAGAAGTCACCGAAGCACTAGGTAGCCAGTCGGATTAACTTTTCTGTGACATCGACCGATACCTCTGCATAGTTTTGATGGAGAAGTATTACTATACTCCACATCGCTAGAGAGTTAATGGATCCTTCGACTGGCCAGACTGTATTGCATTGGATCCCTCTCTCAGGTTACAGTTTATGTTTTCTTTGCCTACACATACATTGAACAGTCTAGCCTATTCCTTACAGATTCTCGTCTTTCCTCTTACACCTGACAACACTGAGATTACCAAACCCTTTTTCGCTCAAGAAGCTAATTACTGTACTGGTAAGGGTAGAAGAGACTTTAGCTATGGTAAGCAGCTCTTCTAGGAGAAGGACACTCCAAAATCAAACCATTGTTCTCTAGCCTTGGGCAGTGCCATAGCCTCTGTACTGTACCGTGGTCTTCCACTGTCTTGGTTTAGAGTTCTCTTGTTTGAGGGTACATTCAGCACACTATTCTATCTTATTTTTTTTTCTCTTTCTAGTTTTATTCCGGATATGACCAAGTTGTGGAATGATCTTCCTAATCGGGTAGTTGAATCAGTAGAACTTCAAAATTTCAAACTCGCAGCAAATGTTTTTATGTTGATCAGACTTACATAAGTCTTTTCATAGTTTATATATGACATGTCTGTTTTGATGTTACTGTTTTTAGAATAATTTATTGTTTATTTTTTTCTCATCGTTTATTTATTTCCTTATTTCATTTCCTGACTGGGCTATTTTTCCCTGATGGAGCACTTGGGCTTATAGCATCTTGCTTTTAAATATAAAACTTACCCGCTGGTTATATAAGAATGGCTAGCGTCCCTGACGCCTCGGTAGGATATTCAAAAATCCTGCGTGGCTATCGCAGATATGCCAGGTGTACACTAGTGCCCTCACGGTACGACAGGTAGAACTATACCAACCTCTTCAGATTTTTTCCTGCCGGCATGGCCGTCAGTTCTATCGGAAATTCACTCTCGCTTTTTACTCTGTTTGGACGTTATTTGGTGATGTATTAACGTTTTTTGAGTTTAGGCTTTCGCCTTTTTCTTTTATTTTGATAAAAGGTAAGATTAAAATGTTTATCGACCTATTTTAAACCTCACGAAAGCATCGGACGAAAGGTAAACATCTCGTCCATTGATGACGTCACAGCCTTATGTCGTAGGCTATAAGTCCGACTTGCTTTTACAAAGAATTATAAGTGAATACTGTACTTTCTTTTGAAATATTAAGTTATAAATTTAATTAAATGATTATTAATCTAAGAAAATTTTATCCTTTTAATAGTTCTCTTGAGGTAATCTTCAATCTGTTTGCAAAGATTAACTAGCGTTCAGTTGTTACGCAGTTATCAGTATTGTTACAATATTGCAATATATCGTAGAGATTTTTATGAATAGTACATTCTTCTTACTTCTCAAGTTTTTTAGTTGTACTATATAAAAGGAACATTTCATTTTGAAATTAATTGATCCTGTCAGTATTTTTCCTTAGTCAGAAATTAAAGGAAGTTAAATTTCACTTAATGTTTATACGAATCGATGTAGCATACGATTCTATGTATCGTTGTTTCCGTAGTGGAATACTAAGATTGTTTTTATATTAAGTGTAAATGTTCCAATAAATACGAGTAATGATTCATCTCTTATTGGAATTCCTTAATTTAAGGGTTTATTCTATTTTATAAATATTATACCTACTAAGGTAATATTTAATATTTAATATTTAATTTTTTTCTCTGCATTTATATGGGATTCAGTAATTTTTCATTCCCATTCGAACGATTGAGAGAATTGTAAGTCTCTCTGTAAATGAGTTCATTTCGTTTGAGAGAACGTATACTATGGTTTTCAAATGATTGTGAAACTTTCTTTTTGACAAAGAATAGAATGAAAATTTTTAGTGTTAAATTACGCAGTGAATTTTATTCAGTGGAGAGTGCTTCTGTTCGGATCTGTCGTTATCCTAGTCTTAGACCTCTGTCAAGCTCCCGGGAGGGGAGAAGTTAAGTCGAACGACGAAAGGAATCGAGAGAGTAGCTAGGCGCTACAGTTTTTAAGACCCGAACAGAAGTCTTCTTGAGCGCCAGGCAGGCGCCAAGGCGCTCACCCTCGTTGTAGATAGAGTGAGGTATTAATGTTGTTTTCAGGCGCTGAGCTGAGAACAATATTAGATTCGTTCTGCGTATTTACGTTTCAAACAACAGCTCTCGTTGATGATGCAGTCTTATCTTCCGGCTGTTAACGGTGATCCTGGGTGTTAGTCTTCGGTGGTAGACCCGTTGTCGCACAGGCGGCCTATCGTCTCTGGGACCGACGTGATATCGCACAGGCGGTCTCCCAGTTTCACTGTTCAGCGGCAGGTCGATGTAGATTTGTCTCGGCAGAGCTCTGTTTCACAACAGCTATTAAAAGAAGCAGACAGCCGATCGTTAGTTTAAGCTTGACGACGTTCGCCAAATGGCAGGTACAAGGCGCAAGCGGAGCCTGAGTGGAAACGTGACGAGGCTCTGAAGTTAATTGATGAAGGCGCTGAGTGTCGGCGCCAGTGCCAGACAGGCGCCAAGCGCCAGCGCTACGACCCACGCCAGTCGAGTCATGAGTGGGCAGAACGCCAGCATGAGCAGCGGCAGTAGCGCGAATATCATGTGAGCGCGGCGCGCCAGGACGAGGCGAAGCGCCAGCGCCAGCTAGATTTAATCTATTATAAAATCAATCGTGACAGCAAACCAAGGGTGACAGCAAACCAAGGCAAGTGGCTGTCGATTGGATGTGGATGTGGATCAACGCAAGCGCGCCCATGTTACCACTGATGCGCCTGCTTAGCTCCAATCTCTGATTTGTTAGAAGTAGACCCGGATGAGGTTCTCTCACGAGGATCAATTGGAGGATATCTCAGAGAGAAAGGAAGAGAAACCACCTCAACATTCGGTGGACAAAAAAAAAAAAAAAAATCTAGTCTTCTCAGAATTTTTTCCAGACTATTTTACACCAGTTACTCCACGATCTCCCCCTTATGAGTTTACCTTAGGCAAGGCAGTGGAGACTTCCTTCTATACAAAAAAGGTGCTTTCCCGCTCTAAGAGAGTATTGAAATTAATAAGAGCATGGATGGATTTAAGGAAAGCTCTGGGTAGGACATGCTTCGCTTTTCCACCAGCCTAGTTAGCTTCGAAGTCGAACGTTTGGTATGAGACGGGGAAAGTCTTGGGTTTGGGAGTTCCGGCGTCTGCGCAGAGAGACTTCTCAAGCCTGGTAGATTCTTCCCGTCTCCTGGCCATGAGAAGGAATAGACTGTAGTGGTCAATGTCGGAGTTTGACCAGCTCTTGAAAGGATAGTTGAGAGAGTTGAGGTATTTAATTTGCTTGAGTGGTCACTGGGAGTCTTAAGCAGAAGAGTAACCAAGGTAAAGGACACGTACACAAGTAGTCTTATCCAACTTATGTCTTTTACGGACAGGGCAGTCAGGGATGGTTCTAACGAACGGGCTGCTTTACTTACTGCAGGAGTTATAAGAAAAGAGCTACTTTGGGTTCCTTCTTTTCTGCGGGTATCACTCCATGTTAGGAATCGGAGTTGCTTTTGCGCCCATATCTTTGGCTCCTTTTCCGCAGGATTTAGTTAAGGAAGTGCCTGCAAATTGGGCTCAGAAGGCTACTCAAGCTTTGGTTGCAAAAACAGTTAGTAAGATTTTACCTGCGCCCTTCTCTTTTCGTAGAACTAAGGAGGGGACATTATATTCTCATTCTGCCCAGCCTTTTCGAGGTAAACCTGTAGGGAGAAGTACTTTCAAACCAGAGGCAAGGAAGCAAAGGAAAAGAGGAGCCAAGCCCAGTTGAGGCAGGGTCTGACTGCTCTCCCCTTCAAGCAGCGGGGTGAGCCAGGCTAAACAGCTTCTGCAGCCCTGGTAAAAGAACGGAGCGGACCCTTGGTCAGTACGTCGTCTATTTGATCAGAGCACAGCTTCAATCGGATGACGTTTGACGTTCTTCGTGTCTACTAGACTAGGAAGTTAATCATCATGTAGGCACGCGAACAGAACTTGCTCTCCCAGTAGGTGCGTTGCGATTCTTAAATGAGAAGCAATCGGGTGTGTTTTTTCTTCCACGGAAGGAGCAGAAGTCAAGAGAGTCATATATAATCCTGGCTCTTCCTCTGGAATCTGAAGCACAGTCAGGGAAGACAGAGTTTGTCCTCTTAAAAGGTCGCAGAACCTAGACTTGGTCATCAACAATCAGTACGTCCCAGACCTTTCAGGAGTCGTATGTTTTCTAGTAACTTATCCCTCAGTTACTGATGGTTGGCGGAAGTTTTTTCTGTTGAAAAAAGGGCGACGCGTCAGCGCCAAAAGCGCGCAAGACGCATAATTCTTCGAGAGAAGAGGTGCTCAGTTTGCTTCTGTTTACACTTCCTCTCCGCCCCCAGTTTGAGGAATTGTTTAGTACTTTCTTGTGGGGCCGGGCGACTACTGTTAATGATACCTCATAGCATGGGATACGTTCAAGTCACGCACAAGGCGCGCTGGGAATGTCATAGGGACTCTCCCAGGTCGCTCACGGGGCTGCGGTTGATGATCTCTTCTAGCCTTCACTCACGCTTGAGGTGGCGCACAAGCTGTCCCGCGAGTGTAGGGTTGGTCTGAGCTAAAGGAGGTCAATTTCATCTCTTTTTAGCGTTTACGATTCTTGGGGGGAAAAAATATTTTCTTCTAAAAGAGTGAAGACTACCTTAGATCAAAGGGATGTGTTTTCCTTTAGTATCACATAGCATAGTTCTCCGATGCTCAGTAGCGTCTCCTCGCAAAGATAGGCTCTTTGTGTCGGGAGGCGGTAGAGCAGGCGCTTGTAGCGGCTCAGACATGCATGAGGGCTCAGACGCTGACAGTCAAAGTTGATCCTTTCATCTAGTTGTCCCATCCTCGCGATCTGCGGGATACGCGTCTCCACTCATGCGGACGCATACTACACGTGAGCATCTCTCGACAAACATGGCATCCTGAAATTCTAAGCAACCTAGACGC
Organism: Palaemon carinicauda; assembly: GCF_036898095.1. Lineage (NCBI taxonomy): Eukaryota > Metazoa > Arthropoda > Malacostraca > Decapoda > Palaemonidae > Palaemon > Palaemon carinicauda. The sequence goes on along the minus strand of NC_090764.1, from coordinate 64,341,172 downwards.
ATGTGCCAGCCGGGACATATACTGGATAAGGTCAGTCAGGTTTTTCCGCATCATGATAGACTAACAGTTGCTCCGGTGTGCCACTGACCGGACACGATACTGTTGCCTACGGGCAGCACACTGTAGATTTACAGTAGGCGAGACGTACACAGAGCGCTGTATCCACTCGACAAGTGAACGCATACAGCATGCTAGCACCTTGCGGGGATGCAAGCACATGCGACATTTTAGTCGCATATTAGACGTATACAGTCTAGTCTTTGGCTCACAGCAGTATGGACAGACTGCTGTCTTGTCTTCGCATCGCTCTTGCCTCACAGCTAACGCTTTCTTGCGTCAAACTTTGACTTTGTGTGTTGAACATTTGTTGGTACACACGATCAGGTCTTAACTTCACAGCATGTGGTTCATGTTGTTGATGCTTCTTTTCAGCAGGCCTAGCTTCAGTATCGGTTTCTTGCGACTGACATGGATGCATGTTGGGAGGAGGTCTAGATCTTGTCTCTCTCTCGCGACTTGATGAGCATATACTGCAGGCTGGAACCATACGGGTCCCATGCTGGGTGTTTGCTGGAAGCATGTCATCAGTCCGTTTTTTCCTGTGTCAGGATCACGAACGCTTTATTTTCTAAACCATCAAGCTTTAGGTCAAGCTGCCTCCAGTATTTTGGAAAACCCCTATGATCAAGAGGTTGTTCGAAGCAGACGGCTGAGGCTATTGCTTGTACAAGGGACCTTTGCCTCAAGGTTTTACAACCCAATTAGGGTGTTTTATGGAGTGGTGTAGAGCTAAAGGGCTCTTCATTTGGTAACTCTAAGACAAGCGGTCTGTTTCTTCTCAGACCTTGGAGGGAAAACACATTTTTTCCTCCTCGACAATCAAGGGAGTATGCGGACAGTTGTCTGCAGACGCAGGAGATTGCATCTATCAAATTAAGACCTTATAGATCTTTTCAGGTCATTTAAGATGATTTAGAAGGGTCAGCAAGATGCTCCAGCCTAAATTTAGGATTCATTTCTGGAATTTTGCGGTAGTGACAGATCCGATTCTTTACACTTGGTTTCATTTTAAGGCCTAACTTTGGAGACTTTCTAAATAAGTCTACTATAGTTGAGAGCCAGTGAAGTTCAATCTTTTAGCAAGAACATGGACTTCACAATGGTTAAACCATAGGCGCCTTGCATCCTGGATTCTTGATCTTTAACAAACGTCCTTCTCATCCATGGCCTAAATCTTTCGGGATCTTTATCCTCTCGGATTTGGTTTGTGAAGGGCTCTGAAGAATATTTTACCTGGTTAAAACGATGGAGTTTTATTGGAACAGGACCAAAGAGGTTAAGAGTCTATTCATGACTCTTTGGTGCACGGTCAAGAAGCCTGTGCTATCTATGTCTAAAACGCTCTATCGTCTAGTATAGACTTTAATGACAAGAGTTTTTTCATACTGTTGGGTAACAGATCGTAACAGGTCGAAAGGGTAAAGACTCATGAAGTTAGAGCTATAAGAGCTTTTATAACTTTTAAACTAATCTGTTCTCTGCAAAGCATCGCGTATACAGCCTTGTGAAGGGGTATTCCTGTATTCGCCTTGCTTTTCTTAGATCGTATTCAGTCTCTTTATGAGGACGTCTACGTTTTGGGTTTACTCCTAATAACGAGTGAAGTAGTAGGTGAGACATTCACCGCTACATTTTCCTATATTCCTAGTACCCCTGTTCTTCTCTTGGAACTATTATATATGTTTTTATGATTGTACATGAAGATTGGTCGACAATCCTCCGCAATCTTTGACCTAGTCAGGTGGTCATTTTGTTCCTAGAGAGTGTTCGGAACAAGGGTATTAGTTGAGGTCCTGTCATGTTATAGGTTATTGAACCGTTTGACAGCTCCTAGAGATCATCAGCCCCCTGGGTGGACCGCTGGATCTTCTATGGATAGCAGACAAGATGAGGCAGCATTGCTGTCAGCTTCCTTATCAGGTGAGAACCTCTTAAGTAGTTTGTGTAACGCTTAAGTGAATTTCCAATCATGTAGCTGTCTCTGACCCACCACCAAGGGTGTCAATCAGCCATTCTTATATAACCAGCGGGTAAGTTTTATATTTAAAAATGATATTTTCATAATAAAATAAATTTTTGAATATACTTACCCGCTGGTTATATAAGTTAAAAACCCACCCTCCTCCCCTCTTGAGACCATGGGGCATGGAAAATCTGAAGAGGTTGGTATAGTTCTACCTGTCGTACCGTGAGGGCACTAGTGTACACCTGGCATATCTGCGATAGCCACACAGGATTTTTGAAATTCCTACCGAGGCGTCAGGGACGCTAGCCATTCTTATATAACCAGCGGGTAAGTATATTCAAAAATTTATTTTATTATGAAAATATCATTTTTCCAACTGGGGTTGTAGCTTGGATAGTAATAAGAATAAAGGGATTTTGACGAAGGAAAAATCTATTTCTGGGCGAGATACCTGTGCCGCCCAGTGAAATACTCCTAGAGCACTATTTCTAAGGAATATAACTGCTATATATTACCAGAGAAAAAAAGCATAGGAATGCCAGGTTGAACCCAGCTCGCTCACCTATATAAGGTGTCGGTATAAAATACTGGGGCGTGATAATTCACAACCAGAGGTCTCGCACTATTTAGATATCTCCTCTTCAAAATCCCCGCCACAGCGAGGTGCCGTTCAACACTACTACCACTAACCCAACCCACGCCAGTGACGTCACTCCTCATAGCACCCAAGGTTTGGGGCCCATGTTGGGAGGGAAGTCAAGGGAGGGTTCACTGGGCGGCACAGGTCTCTCGCCCAGAAATAGATTTTTCCTTCGTCAAAATCCCTTTTCTGGGCTCCGACCTGTGCCGCGCAGTGAAATAGTACCAGAGAAATGGTCCCAAATCTTGGAACAATACCTGAGGAAGTAAAATAAAATCCAAAATAACAGGTAAGAGGATAGCAAGACATAGTTGATTAAGGTTCACTATGTTCAGGAGGAATCACATTCCCTGCTGCCACTGTAGCAAATATAAGGCTTCCAGAGATTTTAAGCAGTGGCGTTTAAATACTGTTGGAGACTTCCGGCCTGTATATTTAGTAAGTCCAGTGAAGTTCATAGTAATTAACTGAGGTAGCTACAGCTCATATATCATGGACGTGAGGGAGTGATGTGGGAATGATTCTAGGTAGCCCGTTAATGAAATGCAGAATCTTCTGTCTGAGTCCTTTCAGGATGATGGTTCTTCACCTTCTCTAATGGGTAAGGGCCCCGAGGACTGAACGGGAGATATGTTTAAGTAGGCTTCCAGTGTGTTTACTGGACATAAAGATGGGTCCTGCGGAAGTGGGACAATCTTCCAGGGGAACCGTCTGTCCTGGGGGTCCTCATTTTCGCTAAAAATCTTTTGTCAGGGGAAGGAGTACTTCCCCTGACGAGAGAAATTCAATATGACCTGGATCTCTAGACAAGGCTGAAAGTTCTGATATTCTGGCGCCAGAAGTCAGGTTCATTAAGAACAAGGATTTCCTAACCAATGGAATATAATGGCAAGTCTCGTTAAGAGTGTCTGAAGCCAACTTAAGTACGTAATTCAGAAACCAGGAAACTGAGCTAGGGTGAGTTGATGGTTTCAATCTGGCGCAGGTTCTCGGGATGGATGAGAAGTATGAATCTGTAAGGGCAATATTAAAGCCAATTGTAAAACCTTCAAGGCTGACTTAATTTGTGGTAATAGTACAAGTCGCTAAGTCTGATTCAAATAAAATTCTGAAGAAGGTCACTGTCAGATTCATAGTCATCGTCTCAACCTTTGAGTCCCTTAAAAACTGGCAAGTTTCATAACAGCCGAATCATACTGTCGAAGGGTGGATCCCCTCTTATCTGATTCTAAAAATAACGTATTTGAGGATCAATATCTGCACCTCTTGAGCTGCAAATTTCATAAAGTCCAGAAAGGTAGGGCATTCTGAATTTGAGGAAGCTAACACACAGCGAGTTGTACTGCTTGTGTTAGTATTGGATTGGGGATCTGTCGAGGTGGAGACCCAGTTCCACCAGAAGGGGAAACCCGTTGTGCTTGGGCCAGATGGGGACTACTAGAGCAACTTGGCCTTTGAAAGTCCTGAGCTTGTCTAACACTTTCATCGACAGATTTATTGGTGGGAATAGGTAAATTCTCTCCCAAGTGTTCCAGACTAATGATAGTGCGTCTGTGGCGTAAGCCCGAGGATCCGGGCTGGGAATATAATATCAATGCACAAATACATAAAAATAATTAATGAATTAAAAGCGAAATCACGTAAGTAAGGTTAGGCATTCAGAAATAATATGGCGAGAGAGGGACTCGGGCGAGTGGTAAGGGAGGAGCATGACGCCATCAGCAGATGGAAAGCAGGGGTACCAACCTAGTTACTGAAGCGGTAGATCGAACAGTAAAAACAACAAAATACGCGAGAGTCCCACTCGAACCAAATGTAAAACTAGGTGGAGCGTAATAAAACTAAAAGGTTTAATAATAATAAGTGAGATGGTCGTCTTCCTAGAACTAGCGAAACAATCTCAAAGGTGACGCAATCCACCAACATGCACGAATGCAGGCATACCAACATAACCTACTCCTTGATGAAACGCTAACACTGATATCATAGGATAACATAAAATTAATGCTAGATGAAAGCATAAAGACGGTGTACTATATAAATGTAAGGAAAAAACTCCTAAAAGTTCGAACAAATATTAATGACGGACGAACTAACGAGAAAAGGGGCAGAGCCGAACCATGAACGGTAAGAACGGGGACGCCGTTCATATATAAACACTTCTCCATTAATAAAAACAGAGGTTACACTGCCCAATCTCGCTAAAACTCATGGATAAAGTACTTAACTTCGATGGGGTATCATGGGAATCGGCCATCGATTATAAAATAATGATAAATCCAAGGGTAAACACGAGAAAAAAACATGTTGGACTTAATAACAACAAGTGCTATAAAGGAGTGACGTCACTGGCGTGGGTTGGGTTAGTGGTAGTAGTGTTGAACGGCACCTCGCTGTGGCGGGGATTTTGAAGAGGAGATATCTAAATAGTGCGAGACCTCTGGTTGTGAATTATCACGCCCCAGTATTTTATACCGACACCTTATATAGGTGAGCGAGCTGGGTTCAACCTGGCATTCCTATGCTTTTTTTCTCTGGTAATATATAGCAGTTATATTCCTTAGAAATAGTGCTCTAGGAGTATTTCACTGCGCGGCACAGGTCGGAGCCCAGAAATACTGTAATGATAATAATGATAGCAATAACTTTACTCTGGAACGGACTATGGCATGAGGTATGTGAGTTAATGCTCATGCATTCTACACTAGGTCTTACAAGACTGAGCATGAGTACTATTTTTCAAGATATTGGAGGCGTCATTTTCCTTCTGCTACCTCGGGACGTTCCCAAGATGATTTGGTGACTCCAATATCATTGTTTATCAATTCTGAGATGGCAATAAAGATGAGGGAATCCAGTGTAGTTTAGGGCACGGGCACAATTTGTTCTATAACGCAAAATGTCCTGCCAGGAAACTGCTTCCAGAATCAGGTAACCAGTTTCTTGTTGACTTATGGTTGGTTGCTGTCATATACTTCGACCTAGACCTGAAGCTTGGCATTACAAATCAGACAATATCAATGGACAGCCTAGATTCATATGCTTTCCACCCTTCTTCCTGATACATCAAGTAATCAACAAACTATAGACAAACTTGAATATCAGGATTACCCTAGAGGCTCCAAAACGGCCATATGCCAAATGGTTTCCAGATCTGCTGATGCTCATTGTCAAAGTACCCAGAGAATTACCCAAATGGCCCAACTTCCTCTTTTAGCCCCGTTTGACCGACTATCCACATCTCGTATGAGCAAAAGAGTTTTTGTGAGGCACTGCACATCAGATGTCTGGATACTTGCAAAAATTCTCAGTAGCTTTTTACCAGGGAAAGTGGGCCCTCTTCTGTGATTGCTGTCATAGACAGGAAACTTCTCCCATCAGAGTACTGTATCTATGTAATTTATAGCTGATTTGCTCCTTTCCTTTTTCCGAGAGAAGCTCTTCTGTCTTTGCGGTGAATGGCTATGGCTCAGCCTTGTGCCAGATTTTTAGACCTTTCCTCTATGTGGGGATTGTCCATGCACATGAGGAGTTTTTTGCAATCTTGTTCTCCCAGAGAAATTAGACCTCCAGCTTTGGAATGTCACAAGTGTTCTAAGCTCTCTCAAGCAGTCTCCGTACAAGCCCCTGAAAGGAGCATCGGATAGAGATCTGACATTCAAGACTGTGTTCCAATTTGACATGGCCTTGGGAAAGAGAGTACTGTGGTCAAACTGCATGGCATCTTGTAGGTCACAAGGTATTCGGAAGGATGGAATTAGGTCTCATTTACATTCGTGGCAATCCATGACCACAGGTTCAAATGTTTCTACATCTGTTCCCTACAAGACCTGCTTCTCTGTCCAGTGAGGGATCTTAGGTGTTAACTGAAGAGAACTCCGCATTTCAAACCGGAGTACCAGAGGCGCTCTCTTGCCACCAGTAGGGTTAGGAAGCAATATCAAAGTTTCCTTTTGGCTCTGTCAGACCACCAGGCGCGTACACCCTCCTTCCGGAGAAATTACAGACAAACTGTCTAAAGAATTTTCTCTCAAAATCAGAAGTATCGGTTCCACCCTGGCCTTCAAGAAGAATCTGTCCGTGGTGCAAGTGCTGGGCAACGTCCAGGTTAAGTGAGGGCTTAGCTCCAATTTTGCACTTACCTGTTCAATTCACATTGCTAAATTCTACTTCTAAAACCGATTGGCCAGGCCGTCATCCTATAAGGATAACGAGGTGTCAGGGTACCCTCTAAAACAGCTTGTGCAAAGCACAAGTGGTCACCCTAATACAGTCTTCCAGCCAGTTGGTTTTAGGACTTCCACCCACCTGGAGGTGAGTCTCCTACATAAAGTGCAGAAGGTTTGTATGTTGCACTGGAGTAAATGATAAATTGGGAAATGATTTGTATTTCTTCTAGCTATACAAACCTGGAGCTCTTTATACATACTGTTCCCGCCATCACCTACCCACGAGAAGTCCTGCCGCAATTGCCAAAGTGATGGTCAGTCGCTAGTGCTGGTGTGAGCGGTGTGTCTAGCCTACCCTGCTACGTTACACTTCCCAAAAGCTTTAACGATTAATTTAGTTTTGCCAAAATAAAAACTCTTACGTAAAGAGCTCCAGGGTTTTAATTGTTAGGAAAAAACAAATGACTATTAAAACATTGTGTTTTTTTTTTTTTTACATTAACAGCGTAATTGTGTATAAGCCTAAAGAATAACTAAGCAGATACTCTTCATTTATATCATGTATTTCAAAGATTATTTTCTATGTTCTATGTACTGTATTATAAAATTTCTCTTTAAGATGCTCTAATACATTATTTTTTACAGGAAACCTTTCCATGGCTACAACTCATACAATAAGGACTGTAGGAAGCATACCTGCCAAGTATGTTCCAAGAAAGCGGCCGCGTTCACGTCCTTCCAGTGTCGGTTGTCATCGCGTTGCTTTAGTTCATGGAGAACATGAACAAAAGGTATGTATTAACCTTTTCTTGTGTTTGCTACAAGTAACTGACAGGGAAAAGTGAACATATTGAATTTTACAAATTTATGAAGGTTAAATTCCTTGTTCCAAAGAAAAGAGCTAATCCAATGATCAGGCATCATTTTATTACAATCCTACCTGAAGAAACAGAGATAGGTAAATTGCAGTTCTTAGGAAATATACTGTAGCTGAACCCCCATAGGACTTATTTCATATAGGTCAATATTTTTTTCCTACATGAATACAGTCTCTTGTCTTTTGATAGAAGTATGACTTCAGCCAAGCTGGAAACGACTATTTAAACTTTTAACACGGTAAGCATTGTTGCTGGCTGGTGGAGTAGAGCAACTTTCACTGTGACTTTAGCCACAGATCATTACACATGTACTGCTCTGCTACCTCTTAATCTGGCTCTTTTAATCTTTTGATTCTCGTTAAGATTGAATAAATATACTAACAGGTGTGGATGTTAGAAGCCAAGAATATGCAGTGTTGCCTGATAAATGTAATTATGAGAGAGCTTTCTTTGCTACCTGTCATTATTCAACATAGTTTTTTGTGCTACATGCTATTCTCCAACATACTTGTTCCTGTTGGGTGGCATGTCTGTTGCTATTTTATCCCTGTGTTTGTGTCCTTACTATAATGATGAGTATGTGAACCTAAGGAAATTTATTTTGCTTAGACATTTCTGGTTTACCCTCAGAGGAAGAGTTCTGCTGCCGCCGAGTGTTAATGGATAGTGTGTCGCCTTTCTTCATTCCCTCACTGTCCTCTTAACTCTGGAAAGGCACTAAGGACATGTCACTTGCTGTTGTGGTCTCTTTCCCTATGAGGGCGTCGTCATCAGTCTGCACATTACCTCAGAAGACGAACCTCAGGTTGTTCCTTCTCCCATTCCTCATCTTTGTTAAGAGTCTTTGCTGCAACTTTTAGAAGAACAAGAAGTAGATGATGTCATTGAAAATATCCGGGAAGACGAGTTGATAGTTGTAGTGTACACAACTCGTACCATATCTCTCCCTGTTGGGGAGACAGTACGGTACTGAGAATGATCCCCTCAAGAAAGGGACCTATGTATAGTTGGATATAAGAGTCCTAGGCACACGTTGCTCCAAAAAAGTGCATCCTGTCACACCCTTACATTGCTGTTAGTAACCAAACAGATCGTGTAGTGAGAGATGGCAGAGGTGGTGGGCGAGGCTAAACACACAAACTCTGCGTGGTAAGTGTGTGGCTGGGTGCACTTCTTGAGAGTGAGGTGTACCATGAATTTCTGTGTGCATCTGTACATTCTACTTCGTTTGCAAGGTGATATGGTATATACCAAGAATGTACCCATCCCTGATTAGACGTATCGTTACTCACTGCTACCGATACCTGTGCGCCGTCTTGTTCTAGGACGGGTTTATGCTGAAAACTATCCTTTTGGGAAGAATTATGAGCACTTCTTACTCCTGGTACCAAGCACACTCACGGACAGCAGAAATAAGGATTGCCGCTATTCTTCCACTACTGTATTCTGGACGATTGACTTTTAGGGAGAAATAAAGGATTTGTGCTGAAAACTATCCCATTTTGGGAAGAAGTATTGTTATTCACTTCTACTGCTCTTGACCCTGTACTGAGGTGCGCTTATGCCTGAAATTACTCCACAACGGGTAATGTTGACAATCATAAATCTTTGTCTCGTATCAAGTACAGTGCCCTCGATTGTATTCAGGAAAGCTGCCACCTGTGGTGAAGAAGAAAATGAAGTCATTGAACTCCAAAAAGACTAACCGATCTCTCCCTGCTTACGCTTCCTTCCCCAAGAATACATTTCAGTGTGCGGTACAGGTATGAGACCGAGCATGCACACCCTCGTTCAGGATTGAAGGTACTGCCCTTGTTCCGTTCCATTTTTAGAGTTCCAGAGAGGCGACAACCCAGCAGAAGGATCTTGGTGGAGCATGCAATATACGAGCAGCGCGAATGTGATAATGTGTGTTAGCTGACTGATCCTACTGTGATCACTTGCTCCAAGACTGCTATGGTTACCACGCTCCAGGACTTCATGCTCTCTGTCTCTATGTGCTCGGTCTCCTCGTGGTCCATCACCGCTTGAGCGGTCTTGGTGTGACAGGTCACACCACGTGATTGGTCTTCCACACGCTTGGACACCTCACATTTTGGTCACCATGCAATCGGACACCATGCGGTCAAATACCTCTCTCCTGTTCTTTAATGACTTTTGGGTCACAGAACGTCTGATATCTGTATCCTTCCAATTTTCCTGTCTATAGTATTGAGGAGAAATTTACAATAGTTCTTGTTGCTTGTATGGGTTATGAGATCTCCCCTTTCATGAGCACCTCAGTTTCCTGGTATTTTGTCTTCACGGCAACATTCCGATTGTGATTGCTCTTTAAGACCGATGTTCTCCTTGAGCTCGGTCTATCATTATGCGATCATTTCCCTTGGAATCGGCCCTGCACCAAGGTCAGGAACCATGGAGCACCATGCGATCAAGAACCTTGCATTTGGGAACAATATGATTGAAAATCATGCAAACTGGTACCTTGCGATATGGAACATGTGATGTTAAACTTATACTCGTTCTTTGGGTTATCATTAATATTGAGTTACTAGGAAACTAGTACTTGTTCTTTCCCAAATCTACCAGCCCAGAGGTCTTTTAATGCTCGAGCTCTTCCTACGTGCCGAGTCTGTTCTATGACCTAGGTTTTCGTAAGCTTAAAGACCAGTCCACGACATGAGATTGTCATACTCTCCAAGATTTTCCCAAACGCCAAGATCTTCCAACTGGTTCGTGCAATAGATTGTGGAACAGAAAATTACTCGGGTCTGATCTCAGAGCTTGTTAAGCACCTAAATGCTACATCGTGCTTTTGTGATCATCTTAAAGAATCGTCTCCAACCAAGTACAGGCACTTGCACAATACTTATACATGGTGTGTGGTGCCATGCTCTCACATTTGCTCTCCTAAGGCTAAGGCACTGATAGGCCCTTTAGCATTTGAGCCTGTAGCAGTTCAGTCACAGGAGCCCAGTCAATGCTCCTTTTCCCCTTCTTCCTCTATAGGGGATTATTATTATTATTATTATTATTATTATTATTATTATTATTATTATTATTATTATTATTATTTCTTGCTAAGCTACAATCCTAGATAGAAGAGCAAGATGCTATAAGCCCAAGGGCTCCAACGGGGAAAATAGCCCAGTGAGGAAAGGAAACAAGGAAAAATAAAATATTCTAATAACAGTAACAACATTGAAATGAATATTTCCTATATGAAATATGAAAAAATGTAACAAAACAAGAGGAAGAGAAATTACATAGAATAGTGTGTCCGAGTGTACCCTCAAGCAAGAGAACTCTAACCCAAGACAGTGGAAGACCATGGTACAGAGGCTATGGCACTACCCAAGACTAGAGAATAATGATTTGATTTTAGAGTGTCCTCCTCCTAGAAGTGCTGCTTACCATAGCTAAAGAGTCTCTTCTACCCTTACCAATTGGAGAATACCCACTGAACAATTACAGTGCAGAATTGTTTGGTAATCTCAGTGTTGTCAGGTATATGAGGACAGAGGAGAATCTGTAAAGAATAGGCTAGACTATTGGGTGTATGTGTAGGCAAAGGGAAAGTGAACCGTAACCATAGAGAAGGATCCAATATATTACAGTCCCGTCAGTCAAACGACCCCATAACTCTCTAGCGGTAGTATCTCAATGGGTGGCTGGTGCCCTGGCCAATCTACTACCTACCATTTCATTCACATGCCAGATGGCGAATGTCCTAAGGGGAGGAAGGGTTCTTTGAAGAATGTCCAGAGAATCATCCACCCTACAGGACCTGGCTAGACAGGTACCCACAGAGGCAGAGATCTTCAATACTTAGTCAATAATCACCAAGGTCTTTGCACTCATTCGAGAGTTCATTGTCCTCTGGGGGCAACCGGAACACCTATCAGGGGAGGAACTACAATCATCGATCAGTCGTTCACCGCCCCCAAAAAAGTCTAATCAGCTCGTATAGCACCGTTGTCATTTCTTCCTCATGGAATTTTCTTTGGATCAATTCCTATTTCTCTAACCTGAAAAATGCCTTACGCTTACGCTTCTGCCGATTGAGTAGATCCACCGTCCTTCGATTCAGCAATTGTAGCACTGAGAACGGACCTAATGGAAGATTTGGGCACATGGGCACATTCTTCTCATGCCTGGAGTCTGCTATCAAAGAAGCCACTTCCAGGACCAGTCTAAATACTTCCTTCTTCCAGCACTGGTTGGGTGCAGTCATATATTTCTCTTCAACCTGGAATTTGACGATCCTGAAGAAATATTCAGATATTTTATTCTCAGGCAGAAGATAGAAAACCTTCCTGACAATGCCTTTGGGTCTCAGAAGAACGCGTGATAAGTTTTCCAAGATAGTTCTTCAGGCCTTTATATTCAACTCTTCCTGTTGAGAAGTCTCCTGGGGCCTGGTGACCAACCATCTTCCCTTCCTTGACTCTGTTCAAGATGAATACTGTACGTCAAATACCGTACCATTTGCCATCGCGAAAGAAGACTTTTCATACTTGGTGAACTTGAAGGATACATAGATCTAAATACCCTTCCTTTGGTCTGACAGAAAGTATTTTCTTCTTATCGTAATGGCTTTAATTATCAGTTCAAAGCCCGGAACTTCAGACTATCTATTGCTCCCGAGTGTTCACGCTTACTTCTTGGTGCTTACTTGAACAAGATTTGCCTCTTTGAGATTTCTCAACGATGGACTTTTAATGTCTCCTCCAAAAGGCATTGCTTCAAGACCAAGATACTGTAGTTGGCTTTCCTACCACGATTTGAGAATCCTGTTTACAGTAATGTGTGAGCCTAATCTCTTGTCCAAGCAGAAAATAGAGGGCAGGAGTATGCTGATAACATATTCAATGTTTATATCAGCAAACATAGGGAGGTAATGTAGCTGCTGCTGCACAACCATAAACTTGATAGGGTCAATTTCTTCTGAGATTTCTTTCGTCATTGGAGAATTCGTTCTACACGGGCTTTGAATCAGTAGAACTTCAAAAGTTCAAAGTTGGAGCAAATGCTTTTTTGTTGACCAGGCGGACATGAGTCTTTTTATAGTTTATTTATGACATATTTGTTTTTGATGCTGTTAATAGTTTATATATGACATGTCTGTTTTGACGTTGTTACTGTTTTTAGAATGATTTATTGTTAATTTGTTCTCTTCATTTATTTATTTCCTTATTTCCTTTCCTCACTGGGCTATTTTTCCCTGTTGGAGCCCCTGGGCTTATAGCATCTTGCTTTTCCAACTAGGGTTGTAGCTTGGATAGTAATAATAATAATAATAATAATAATCACTCCAAGGTTGTTGGAAGTATCACTGGTCAGTAGTTAGGGATTTCCCTTCCTTCTGGTTGTAGTGGGACAGTGTTGAAGGACAGTGTTGAATAGACACAATGTCGAAAGTGCCATCTCGGCTAGGGCAAGAACGTGTTAGATTCGACATAATGTTGAAAGGCACACGCTCTTAATACAAATAATGAAGTATGCAAGTTACAAAGAATGTCAAAGACAAAAAAGACAGCAGCACAAGCACTATAACGGTAAGAGTCGGCGATGCAGTTGTCTGATCACGGAAGGGAAGGAAGGCACGTCCGACCTCCTTCCCAGCCAGAAGCATTGTGAGTAAGCACTTGATACAAGCGTAGCTTGTCATGCACAGCAGTTTCCCAGCAACGCATCATAATGTAATCTAACGATTTCTTTTTAATTGTCTGGCCATAGGAAACTGGAAGTAACCCCCTATAAATGACTCGGAAGTTTGTATATGCGTAGGAATAAACCGTCCTTTACTTATGAGGATTGGCTTTATTTTACTAATTCATGCCTTATGCAGCTGATTTAGTTGCAGCACAATAATAGATTTGAAAAATATGTTATCAGAGTTAAGGTATTTGTTTGTGTCATATAGGTAACTCCTGTTATATGGTTTTCTATTTCCAATGTTATTTTTTTATCTTGTAATATGTTCGTTTTTTGTAAAAGGCTCTGTTGTGCTGTGTGCAGTATATACTATAAATTTGAAATCTGTTAGTTGAGCTTTAGATTTTTAATCCTAAAATAATGTGGTGGTAATTTCTTGCAGGTTGATGAATTTGTGATATATAGCGATGAAGATGAGGATGCTGAAGATGAAAATGATGGAGAAGAGGATGAGAATTCACGTGATGGAGGTGGTTACATTGCTTTGGGTGGTGTTCCGCACCATGCTGCACATTCCTATCACCATTCTTTTCGACGGAAAAGATCATTTATGCAGGTAAGTTAGGTTTTGTTTCATGGATAAAAAGAAATGTTGAAACTCCTCCATTTATATGTTTATAGAAATTAAGAATGCTTCCGGCACTATATGCAAACCTTATGCTCTTTACGTAGGATTATTATATCGGCGATAGCTGAAACTAGCCATTAAAGCTTTTGGGAGGTGTAACCAAACTCTCTAGTTAGCGGAGAGTGTCGCGCGGGAGACCAACCACCCTGTTCATGCCTGCACTATTAAACAACTGTCACTTTTTATTTTGGCTCCGTAGATTAAAGACGAAGTCTTGCTCTCCTGTTAAAACCTTTTAACTGGTTTAAAATTAAAAGCAACTAGGCTGAAAGTTTTGAGTAGAAATTCCTTTTTCTTTCAGATGGTGACACTGGACTTGTCTTTTATGTGAATTCCGTTGTAAGAGTAGCAAGGGCTCCTCCTCCTGCTTCCTCCAAGAAAACTAAGGAGGCAGAGAGGAAGGAGAGCTCCTCCCTTTTAGCTGATTTTAACATCTGTCTGTGAGAAAGGAAGGACACTGAGACCATCTCCAAGAATTAGTACTCTCGGGGTGAGAGTCAGTTTCAAGGGGACTGGCCCCAACAGCTGTTTCCATAAGACTGGAACACAGCAGTCTGCCTCCAAGAGCTTATTTCTATTCAAGAACAAACTATCTGACGGGGGCATTGCCAGTGCCCAACAGCCCTAAGATCTCTCCTCTAGAGCAGAAAGATGCAGACCATAGCTTTCTATATTTCTACAAGTCATCTCCTACATAAGGAAGGTCAACTCTCCAGGGGAACAGGATCAAATTCCAATGGAGGGCAAACAAATGATCCTCGACCTCTTCTATGACACACCAAGACCCACACAACCCATGTTTTTTGCGACAGGCTGGCCGTCAGTTAAGCGGCGTCTAGCTTTCTTACGTATTTACAAATGCAACTGTTCACACGACCCGTCAGGCTGACGGCGGCCCCCAGTCGTCAGCCTTCCGAGTCGGATTGGCTTCCTTTCCAAGAAACCTCGGCCGGTTTGACGGCCGTTAGCCACCCGTCCCAACCAACAGGTTCATGATGTTTCGTGTGAACGAGGACCTGTATCGTACCCGTTCGTTTCGTTGCCTACAACCCCGACTTTTCTTCATAGTATAGTCATAAAAATTAGAGTTAGTTTGGTGTTGACACCATGCATGAGAGGCTAATTGAACTTGTTCAAGGATATGAGATGTTAGACATGGGAAACAAGATGAATAGAAATAATTTACATAAAGAAAAGGTATGGAAAGTGACAGGAGAGGCATTAAATAAAACAGGTGAATTTATCATAATTTTAATATTCTTGGCATGGTGCATAAAGCATAATGAAGTTGCATAACTTATTTTATCAACACATTTATCAACCAATATCTTATAGTGTCAAAAAGATCGTAATTTACTCAATACTCACGTGATAGAGTCTAAGTAAGAAATGAAAACCGCACGCGGATAAACGGATACGGAACGCCTCATGTGAATGTACAACATTTTGACGGTGGTTAGCCACTGGCCAGCCTGTCGGAAAGAAAACGGGTCGTGTGAATCGGCCTTAATGTTACCCTGGTCAAGGGGGTTAAAGCGACAAAGGAAAAGCCTTACGCCCAGAGAGAGAGAGAAAATCACAGTTCCTCCGGTCAGGGGTCAGGGAACTCCTCTCAGTTACTCCCTTCTCTATGCATACGGCAGAGAAAGTAATACGAGATCATGGAGAATGAACCATCTCTTCTACCTTTGGATCTGGCAATTCTAGTCCTGACTCAGAATTGTGGTGGCCAGTGTGGTAACCTCCCTGACTGGTGAATGCCAGACTGGGGTTCGAGTCCCACTCAAACTCGTTAGTTTCTTTGGTCACTGCAACCTTACCATCCTTGTGAGCTAAGGATGGGGGATTTGGGGGAGCCTGTAGGTCTATCTGCCGAGTCATCAGCAGCCATTGCCTGGCGCT
Organism: Palaemon carinicauda; assembly: GCF_036898095.1. NCBI lineage: Eukaryota > Metazoa > Arthropoda > Malacostraca > Decapoda > Palaemonidae > Palaemon > Palaemon carinicauda. Next base: position 64,325,211 of record NC_090764.1, on the reverse strand, counting down.
GGCGCTCCTTGGTCCAGCTTGGGTGGAGAGGGGGCTTGGGCGCTGATCATATTTTGGTCAGTCTCTAGGGCATTGTTCTGCTTGATAGGGCAATGTCACTGTCCCTTGCCTCTGCCATTCATGAGCAGTCATTAAACCATTAAACTGGTGACCTTGGCAGTGCACGACTCTGCTGCTAATGCTGTCAACATGGAACGTGTTGGAAGGTGCTCTGCAATCTGCTCCATGACTTGACTACTGGTTAGGAACTGTGGGCTACCTCGTGAAGAACGAAGACTTCTACGTTCCCCAGAGGAGAGAGGTGATGTCAGGCTTCCTCATCCTTTCAGGAGCTAGAACTCCGGAGTTCCTAACACAGAACATTGCGAACCAGTGGGTCAATTTGGTTTTGAGGTGACGCGTCACTGTGTTCTCAAAATTCCAGCGACAGGTACCGAAGAGAGAGGCAAAGAGGTTACGCAACTCATGAATGGACGGTCCCTCCCTCTTCAACATGGAGAACATTGAGGCATTGGCAGACAGATAGAGCAAGGCGAGCCAAGACTCCTTCCTCCATAGTAGGTTGGCCAGGGCACCAGCCACCTGTTTAGATACTACCGCTAGAGAGTTATTGGTTCCTTTGACTGGCCAGAGAGTATTACATTGGATCCTTTTCTCTGGTTAAGGCTCATTTTCCTTTTGCCTACACATACACCAAATAGTATGGCCTTTTCTTTACAGATTCTCCTCTGTCCTTATACCCCTAACAATATTGAGATAAACAATTCTTCTTCACCCAAGAGGTTAACCACTGCTCTGTAATTGTTCAGTAGCTACTTTCCTCTTGGTAAGGGTAGAAGAGAGACTTAAGCTATGGTAAGTAGCTCTTCTAGGAGATGGACACGCCAAAATCAAACCATTGTTCTCTAGTCTTGGGTAGTGCCATAGCCTCTGTACTATGGTCTTACACTGTCTTGGGGTAGAGTTCCCTTGCTTGAGGGTACACTGGGCACACTATTTTATCTTTTTTTCTCTTCCTTTTTTTTTAAAGTTTTTATAGTTTATATATGAAATATTTATTCTAATGTCACTATTCTTAAAATATTTTATTTTAAATATTTAACTTAGCCGGTGAATATATAGCTGCAACTCTGTTGCTCGACAGACAAAAAACTGTACAAAAAACTCGCCAGCGATCGCTATACAGGTTGCGGGTGTGCCCATCAGCGCCAACTGTCGGCCAGATACCAAACTCCATGTAAACAAAGACTCAATTTTCTCTCTGTCGACGTGTCGACAAGACGTACTTTACTCGCTGTTGAAACCTGGAGTTTTTCCCATCATCTTTGGTGAAGTACTATATTCTGGTTTTGAGCTTTCGCTGTGCAGGGTTTTTCTTCAAATAAATCCTTGAACTCTTTTTTGTATCGGATTCATTGTTGATGACTTAGATCGTTTTTTGGAATTTTCCCTTGACCAATTCAAAATGGCTGACCTTTCACAAGTTCCCAAGTTTAGAAAATGCAATGCTAGGGACTGTTCTAGGCGTCTTCCGAAGGCTTCTCTCGACCCTCACACTGTTTGTTCCAATTGTCGGGGTAAAACCTGTCAATTGGAAGATCGGTGTGAGGAATGCGTGGGCCTTTCGGAATTCGATTTTATCGAATTTGAAAAGTACACACGCAGGCTAGAGAGAGATAGAATTAGGAGAAGTTCTTCCAGGTCGATAGATTTTTCCTCTCCTCATGCCCCACAACCTATTCCTTCCCCTGTAGTGGTTGTTCCTAACCCCCCTCCTAGCACTCAGGAACCATCGATGGCTGACATGATGCGTGCTATCCATGCCCTGGGGGAGAGAGTTGAGTCCCTTGCAAGTGACCGCAATCAACTCATGGCGGATGTTAAGGAGCTAAAGTGCCAAAGTGCCGCGGGAAGTGATAAAGTGCCAAGTGAAAGTGTTGTGAACAGTGTTGCGCTTGAGGGTTCGTCTGTTCGTGCCTGTCGTCCTCCTAGTCCGGGACCTCTTGCAAGCTCCCAAGCCCAGGGGAGAAGCAATGTCGTACGACGCATGGGTTCGAGAGGCCTTGATCAGCGAACAGACGTTCCCTCCATGGTATCAGGCGTATCTCCCCAAGATCGCCCCTACCTACGTAAGACGAGAAAGCCCGTTTTTACCTCGTCGTCTGAAGGTGTTTCTCGTAAGAAACTTTGGACCAAGGTCTCACGACCTTTAAAGCGTAAGTTGGTCCCTTCAGGACAAGTCCAACGTCCCGGCTGTAGCCACTGGGTCAGTTCGGACTCGTTGCCGTCATCTGATGACTGCTCACCGCCTAAGAGAGGCAAAGCGGTACCGCTTCAGTCGCTAACCCCGTCTGTTGCCGCACCTGCTCCCGTAGACCCTAAATGGGCTTTGCTGCAAGACATGCAGTCCAAGCTTACGTCCTTGATGCAGGACTTTCATGCGGAGAAGGTTGCTGCTGAACCTTCTGGCCAACAACCTTCCAAGCGAACGGTTGTGCGTCCTGTTGACGCTGAGGTAACCTTCTCGCGTCTACCAGTTGAGGTGGTTCCTCTACCGATGCGACCCAGTGTGGGTTGCCAGCCGCACGTTGACGTTAAGCGACGCTCGGAGGTGGTTGTTGACGTTCAGGACGTTCAACAACCATCAGAGGTGACTTGTTTTGACGCGGTGCGTCAACTTCCGCAACCCGGTGTGGTTTCGACTGCACAACCCAGACGGTCCAAACAGTCTCGGGTGGACGCTGTGCGTCCTCGCGCTCCCATGGTTGTTGACAGTTCACAGACTGTGCAGCAGTACCATGACGTTGCGTCCGGCTCCGTCACGCATGCACCAGTGCGACCGGACTCAGCGAACCAGACGTTGCCCACTCCGTTGCCGTTTCCTCATCAGTTTTCGGATGAGGAACTATCTGATGAGGATGTTGGTGAACAACAAGACGATCAACAGTCAGAACTGGACGAGCCCAAGGCAACTCAACCGTCATTGGACTTTAGAAAAGTCATGGCTGTATTCAAAGAGTTGTTTCCTGACCAATTTATTTCTGTGGCTCCTCGTTCTCCGCCGTCAGAGTTTGTATTAGGCATGCCTTCTACCGCACCTGCCTTTACTATACTCGTCCTCTCACGCTCATCCAAGAGAGCTTTGCGGCTGTTAGGAGACTGGCTAGAGTCCAAGAAGAGTTTAGGGAAGACAGCATTTGCCTTTCCCCCATCTAAACTCTCTTCTAGATCGAGCGTCTGGTATGCCACGGGAGAAGTTCTCGGCTTGGGAGTTCCTGCCTCTGCCCAGGGCGACTTCTCAAGTCTTGTAGACTCTCCCCGCCGCCTTGCCATGAGACGCTCGAAGATTTGTTGGTCACCATCGGACCTGGACCACCTTCTTAAAGGGATCTTTAGGGCTTTTGAAGTCTTTAACTTTTTAGACTGGTGCTTAGGAGCCCTGAGCAGGAAAATCTCTTCGACAGATAAGGATATTTCTTTGGTCATTATGTCCTGCATGGACAAGGCCGTCCGTGATGGGTCCAATGAGCTTGCTGCCTCATTCACGTCCGGAGTCCTGAAAAAGCGAGAGTCTCTCTGTTCTTTCCTGTCTGCTGGAGTTACACCATGCCAGAGATCTGAACTTCTCTTTGCTCCCCTTTCCAAGTGCCTGTTCCCTGAAGGCTTGGTAAAGGAAATTGCCGCTTCGTTAGTTCAGAAGGACACCCACGATCTTGTTGCGTCCTCAGCTCGCAAAGCTCCCCCTTTGCCTTCATTATCCGCTAGACCGAGGATAGACACTCCAGCGTCTCGCTTTATTCCGCCCTTTCGTGGCAGAGCCTCCAGCAGAGGAGGTGCTCGTGCCGAAGGGAAACGAGGGAAGAGGAAAGGACCCAAGTCCTCCAAGGGCAGAGTCTGACTGCCCGCAACTTCAGACAGCAGTGGGAGCCAGACTCAAGAACTTCTGGCAAGCCTGGGAGAGGAGAGGCGCAGATTCACAATCTGTAAAGTTACTCAGAGAGGGGTACAAAATCCCTTTTGTACGCAAACCCCCTCTAGCAACGTCTCCCATCGATCTCTCTCCCAGGTACAGAGAGGAAGAAAAGAGACAAGCCCTGAAACTGGAAGTGTCTCTTTTGCTAGAGAAGGGAGCGGTGGTCAAAGTCTCGGACCTTCGATCACCGGGATTTTACAACCGTCTCTTCCTAGTTGCAAAGAAGACAGGAGGGTGGAGACCGGTGCTAGACGTCAGTGCTCTGAATGTCTTTGTCACAAAGACGAAGTTCTCCATGGAGACCACAAAGTCAGTCTTAGCAGCGGTCAGAAGGGAAGACTGGATGGTCTCGCTAGACCTAAGGGACGCCTACTTCCACGTCCCCATTCACTCAGACTCCCAACCTTTTCTGAGATTCGTCTTCGAAAATGTGGTCTACCAGTTTCGGGCCCTGTGCTTTGGCCTAAGCACAGCTCCTCTCGTGTTTACGAGGCTGATGAGGAATGTGGCCAAATTCCTCCACTTATCGGACATCCGAGCCTCCCTTTATTTGGACGACTGGCTTTTCAGAGCCTCTTCCAGTCGTCGCTGTCTGAAGGATCTCAAGTGGACTCTAGATCTGACCAAGGAATTGGGACTCCTAGTCAATTTGGAAAAGTCGCAGCTGGTCCCATCCCAAACTATTCTGTATTTAGGGATGGAGATTCACAGTCTAGCTTTTCGGGCTTTTCCGTCGGCCCCCAGAATAGATCAAGCCCTGTTATTCATCCAGAAGATGCTGAAGAAGGAACGCTGCTCAGTCAGGCTGTGGATGAGTCTGGTAGGGACGCTGTCATCCCTGGAACAATTTGTGTCACTAGGAAGACTACACCTCCGTCCTCTTCAATACCATCTAGCTTTTCACTGGAAAAAGGACAAGACGCTAGAAGCGGTCTCGATCCCGATTTCCGAAAAGATAAAGTCTTGTCTGACTTAGTGGAAGGACAATATCAACCTAAGAGAGGGTCTTCCCCTGGCTGTTCAGACTCCCAACCACGTTCTCTTCTCGGACGCATCGGACTTGGGCTGGGGCGCGACACTGGACGGTCGGGAATGCTCAGGTCTGTGGAACTCGAGTCAAAGGAGCATGCATATCAACTGCAAGGAGCTGTTGGCAGTACATCTGGCCTTGAAAAGCTTCGAGTATCTCCTTCGAGGCAAAGTGGTGGAAGTAAACTCAGACAACACCACGGCCTTGGCGTACATCTCCAAACAAGGAGGTACCCACTCACTGACGTTGTACGAGATCGCAAGGGACCTGCTCATCTGGTCAAAAGGTCAAGACATCTCCCTAGTAACGAGGTTCATCCAAGGCAACTTGAATGTCATAGCAGATTGTCTCAGTCGGAAAAGGGCAAGTAATTCCAACAGAATGGACCCTCCACAAGGATGTGTGCAAGAGACTTTGGGCCACTTGGGGCCAACCAACCATAGATCTCTTTGCAACCTCGCTGACCAAGAGGCTTCCAATCTATTGCTCCCCAGTCCCGGACCCAGCAGCAATACATATAGATGCCTTCCTCCTAGATTGGTCACATCTGGATCTCTACGCATTCCCACCGTTCAAGATTGTCAACAAGGTACTGCAGAAGTTCGCCTCTCACGAAGGGACAAGGTTGACGTTAGTTGCTCCCCTCTGGCCCGCGAGAGAATGGTTCACCGAGGTACTTCGATGGCTAGTAGACGTTCCCAGAAGTCTTCCTCTAAGGGTAGACCTTCTACGTCAGCCACACGTAAAGAAGGTACACCAAAGCCTCCACGCTCTTCGTCTGACTGCCTTCAGACTATCGAAAGACTCTCGAGAGCTAGAGGCTTTTCGAAGGAGGCAGCCAGTGCGATTGCTAGAGCAAGGAGAGCGTCTACCATTAGAGTCTACCAATCGAAGTGGGAAGTCTTCCGAGACTGGTGCAAGTCAGTTTCTGTATCCTCGACCAGTACCTCTGTAGCTCAAATAGCTGATTTTCTCTTATACCTGAGAAAAGGACGATCCCTGTCAGCTCCCACTATCAAGGGCTACAGAAGCATGTTGGCATCGGTCTTCCGGCATAGAGGCTTAGATCTTTCCAACAATAAAGATCTGCAAGACCTCCTTAAGTCTTTTGAGACCACCAAGGAGCGTCGTTTGGCTACCCCTGGATGGAATTTAGACGTGGTACTAAGATTCCTCATGTCAGACAGGTTTGAGCCGTTACAATCAGCCTCCCTGAAAGATCTCACTCTTAAGACTCTTTTCCTGGTATGCTTAGCCTCGGCTAAAAGAGTCAGTGAGATTCATGCCTTCAGCAAGAACATCGGATTTTCGTCGGAAAAAGCCACTTGTTCGCTGCAACTTGGTTTTCTAGCCAAAAATGAGCTGCCTTCTCGGCCTTGGCCTAAATCTTTCGATATTCCCAGCTTATCGGAGATCGTAGGCAATGAACTAGAAAGAGTCTTATGCCCTGTTAGAGCTCTTAAGTTCTATTTAAAGCGTACCAAACCTTTACGAGGCCAATCTGAAGCTTTATGGTGTTCAGTTAAGAAACCATCCTTGCCTATGTCAAAGAATGCTTTGTCATACTTTATCAGATTGTTAATACGAGAAGCTCATTCACATCTGAGTGAGGAAGACCGAACTTTGCTCAAGGTGAAGACGCACGAAGTTAGAGCTGTAGCAACTTCCGTGGCCTTTAAGCAAAATAGATCTCTGCGAAGTATAATGGACGCAACCTATTGGAGAAGCAAGTCAGTGTTCGCGTCTTTTTACTTGAAAGATGTCCAGTCTCTTTACGAGAACTGCTACACACTGGGACCATTCGTAGCAGCGAGTGCAGTAGTGGGTGAGGGCTCAACCACTACAATTCCCTAATTCCATATCCTTTTAATCTGTCTCTTGAAATGTTTTTAAGTTTGTTTTTTATGGGTTGTCCGGAAGGCTAAGAAGCCTTTCGCATCCTGGTTGATTTGGCGGGTGGTCAAAGTCATTTCTTGAGAGCGCCCAGATTAGGGGTTTGATGAGGTCCTGTTGTATGGGTTGCAGCCCTTGATACTCCAGCTCCTAGGGGTCTGTCAGCATCCTAAGAGGATCGCGAGGCTCCGTAAGGAAGACGTACTTATAAGGCAGAGTAATCGTTTAAGTCGACTTCCTTACCAGGTACCTATTTATTTTGTTTTTGTTATTTTGATAACTTCTAAAATGAAATAAAAACTCTTAGCTCATAAGATGTAAACATATTTAACTGGTCTCTACCCACCACCCTGGGTGTGAATCAGCTATATATTCACCGGCTAAGTTAAATATTTAAAAATGATATTTTAATTATAAAATAAATTTTTGAATATACTTACCCGGTGAATATATAAATTAAATGACCCTCCCTTCCTCCCCAATAGAGACGCAATGGGACGAGAAGAAAATTGAGTCTTTGTTTACATGGAGTTTGGTATCTGGCCGACAGTTGGCGCTGATGGGCACACCCGCAACCTGTATAGCGATCGCTGGCGAGTTTTTTTGTACAGTTTTTTGTCTGTCGAGCAACAGAGTTGCAGCTATATATTCACTGGGTAAGTATATTCAAAAATTTATTTTATAATTAAAATATCATTTTTAATCGTTAATTACTTAGCTCGCAGTTTATTTCTTTCCTTATTTCCTTTCTTCATTGTTGGGGCCCTTAGGCTTATAGCATCCTGGTTTTCCAACTACGGTTTTAGCTTAGCAAATGATGATAATAATGATAATAGGACTATGACCTCACACCCTTACTCCGCGCTTCTACCACCGCAGAGCACTTCTACAAATAGCCAGGGATCGGAGAGGAGTTCGCTGCAGAGGGAACAAGCAGCACAACCCCAAGGTCCCAAACGATCCTGTCGATCCAAGGGCTTGAAGAGAGGCAAAGAAGGTAAGAGAGGTAAATGAGGGCAATCCCGCTAGTCAAGGCATTCCCCTAGCCAGTACACCGGTAGGGGAATGCTTGAAGAGCAGAAGGCAGAGGTGGGTGCCCCATGGGGCTGATCCTTGGTCGATCTCCATACTCAGAAAGGAACACATCGTCCTGTTCACTGACCTGCCACCTACAATGTGAGTCTGTGAAGGTAGGGAATTATTATTATTACTTACTAAGCTACAACCCTAGTTGGTAAAGCAGGATGCTATAAGCCCAAGGGCTCCAACACGGAAAATAGCCCAGTGAGGAAAGGAAATGAGGAAAAACTACAAGAGAAGCTTAAGAACAATAATATTAAAATTAATCATTCATATATAAAGTATAAAAACTTTAAACTAACAAGAGGATAAAAACTTCAAAATAAAAAGAGGAAGAGAAACAAAATATTGTGCCCGAGTATACTCTCAAGCAAATGATCTCTTAACCCAAGACAATGGTACAGAGGCTATGGCACTACCCAAGACTAGAGAAAAATGGATTGATTTTAGAGTGTCCTCCTTGAAGAGCTGCTTACCATTGCTAAAGTCTCTTCTACCCTTATCAAGAGGAAAGTAGCCACTGAACAATAAAAGAGCAGTAGTTAACCTCTCGAGAAAAGAATTGTTTGGTAATTTTAATGTTGTCAAGTGTATGAAGAGAGAGGAGAATGTGTTAAGAATAGGCCAGATTATTATGTGTGTCAGCAAAGATGAAATGAGCCATAACCAGAGAGAGGGATCCAAAGAGCACTGTCTGGCCAGTCAAAGAACACAATAACTCTCTAGTGGTAGTCTCTCAACGGATGGCAGGTGCCTTGGCCATCCTACTACCTATATGTCGCCATTAGCTAGAGAGAGTGGTGTGATTCTATATGGTAATATAAAAGCAGACAGAAATAGCTCTTACACAATCAGAATTAAAGGCTAGAATACCAAAGACTGTCGGTTGGCTTAAGAAAAGAGGGGCTAATATCAGGGAGAGAGGGAGATTTTTTCAGTAAAATTACCTGAGTGTGAACTGTGTGATATACGACCATGTGCTATACACTTTTGTAGGACATACATGTTATATGAATAATTTTAACCTCCATTTGGTTTATATTTGTAAATGATGTATATGAATGTCATCGTCTGTATCACTGGTTATGTTTTGATGTCAAAGGATGTCATCGTAGGGAAGTCAAATGACATCGTATCGAAGGGGTTAAAGATTTGCTGCCTCCCTGCTTTGACTACAGCGTAGGAAGTGAAGGAATTACATGATCTATAACATCTTGTGTCACATTCCAGATGGTAGAGAGAACTATATTTGTCTTTTGTTCCAGAATTTATGGCCAAAACCCAAAATTCGGTTGATAATGACCTCAGATTTGACGCTTTCATGATCTTGTCTCACAAAGAGGTAAGTGATGACCTGGATGACATGTTACTATGTCCTGTGAGAGCAGTGCGTAAATATTGGAAAAGAACGCAATATCTTAGTCCTAAAATCTCCAATTTGTGTGTGAGCACTGGCCACTCCAAAAAGAGTTTCCAGAAACTATTTCTTTCTGGTTGAGAGAAACTATTATGCGAGCCTATAAACCCTTAGGAAAGTGTCTCCAAGGACATTCCCTCGAGCACATGTTATTCGTGGGCTTGCTGCAATCTTAGCGTTCCGCAAGAACCACTCTGCCCTCTGTAGCACAAGTTCTAAATGCTGGAGTTTGGAAGAGACAAACCACTTTTACAGACCGTTACCTTAGAGATTGCACACAGGTCTTCAGACACCTTTTCTATCGGCTCTGTTGTTGCTGCACAACAAATAATGTAACTTTAGGTTCTTATGGGACAGGTAACTGCTCTTATCCCTGGCATTTGTTATTCTCTTCATTATAAGGGTATATAATTAGTACTTAGGTGGATGGCCGTCTTGATCGAACTTAAACACCTCACTTAATCTATCCTATTGTAAGTAAGACTACCTTGCTTTTTGTGTACTGGATTATATACATACATACATATACCCAGGCACTTCCCCCAATTTTTGGGGGGGTAGCCGACATCAAAACAAATGAAAAAAGGGGACCTTTCCTCTCTACGTTCCTCCCAGCTTGACAAGGGACAACCGAGTTCGGCTGGTACTGCTACGGTACGACAGCCCACGCTCTCCCGTTATCCACCACAGATGAAGCTTCATAATGCTGAATCCCCTACTGCTGCTACCTCTGCCATCATCAAATGCGACCGGAGAAAGCAGCATGCCCTACCGGAACGGAGTTACAATCACTCACCATTCATTCCTATTTCTAGCACGCTCTCTTGCCTCTCTCACATCTATCCCCTATCACCCAGAGCTTTCTTCACTCCATCCATCCACCCAAATCTTGGCCTTCCTCTTGTACTTCTCCCCTCAACCTTCTTTAGCAGACAGGCATTTTCCATTCTCTCAACATGGCCAAACCACCTCAACACATTCATATCCACTCAAGCTGCTAACTCATTTCTCACACTCATGTTCATCCTCACTACAGTACTTCGTTCCTAACCCTATCTACTCGAGGTACACCAGCCATTACTCCTTAGACACTTCATCTCAAACACATTCAATATCTGTCTCACCGTCACTTTCATTCCCCACAACTCCGATCCATACATCACAGTTGGTACAATCACTTTTTCATACAGAACTCTCTCTACATTCATGTCCAACCCTCTATTCTTTACCACTCCCTCCACTGCCCCCAACACTTTGCATCCTTCATTCACTCCCTGACGTACATCTGCTTCCACCCCACCATTTGCTGCAACAACAGACCCCAAGTACTTAAACTGATCCACCTCCTCAAGTAACTCTCCATTCAACATGACATTCAACCTCGCACCACCTTCCCTTCCCGTACATCTCATAACTCTACTCTTACCCACATTAACTCTCAACTTCCTTCTCTCACATACCCTTTCAAATTCTGTCACTAATCGGCCAAGCTTCTCTTCCTCGTCTGCAACCAGTACAGTATCATCCGCAAACAACAACTGATTTACCTCCCATTCATGATCATTCTCATTTACCAGTTTCAATCCTCGTCCAAGCACTCGAGCATTCACCTCTCTCACCACTCCATCAACATACATGTTAAACATCCATGGTAACATCACACATCCCTGTCTCAGTCCCACTCTCACTGGAAACAATTGCTCACTTTCATTTCCTATCCTAACACATGCTTTACTACCTTTGTAGAAACTTTTCACTGCTTGCAACAATCTTCCACCAATTCCATATAACCTCATCACATTCCACATTGCTTCCCTATCAACGCTATCATACGCTTTCTCCAGATCCATAAACGCAATATACACCACCTTACGTTTTGCTAAATATTTCTTGCATATCTGCCTAACTGTAAAAATCTGATTCATTCATCCCCTACCTCTTCTAAAACCATCCTGTACTTTTAAGATTGCATTCTCTGTTTTATCCTTGATCCTATTAATCAGTACTCTACCATACACTTTTCCAACCACACTCAACAAACTAATACCCCTTGAATTACAACACTCATGCACATCTCCCTTACTCTTATATAATGGTATAATACATACACAAACCCAATCTAATAGTACCATTGACAACACAAAACACATTTAACAATCTCACCATCCATTCAAGTACAGTCACATCCCCTTCCTTCAACATCTCAGCTCTCACACCATCCATACCAGGTACTTTTCCTACTCTCGTTTTATCTAGTGCTCTCCTCACTTCCTCTATTGTAATCTCTCTCTCATTCTCATCTCCCATCACTGACACCTCAACACATGCAACAGCAATTATATCTGCCTCCCTATTATCCTGAACATTCAGTAATCTGGATTATATATTAAATGATATATTGAATATATTGATAATATGGAACACTCAATGTTCATGTCACCTCACCCTGGCAAAGCTGTCTAGAATAGAACAGAAGGCCCTACCTCGTTACGAGCTGGCTGCATTGTTCACAAATAATTTACTTTGATCTCTTGCTATTGCTGAAGTAATTGTATCTTGAGAGAGAAGGGCAGACCTACCTTCACTGGACTTCCTCCCATCTAAGGAAGACTCCCCATATAAATGACTGAAGTTAGTATCCGCGTAGGAATAAACTACCAATTTTATATATGTTGTATTTTTCCTAGCTATACAAACCTTAGTCATTTGCCAAAGGTCTAACCTCAGCCTCCCCTAAAGTCTCTGACCAGAAGAGTGTTATGAGTAAGCACTTGATACAAGCATAGCGTGTCAGGCACTGCAGTTGCCCACCAACGCAGCAGGACATATTCTAATGATTTCTTTTTGACTGTCTGGCCTTAGAAAATGAAACTAGATCCCTATAAAAATGACAGATTTGTAAAGCTGAGAAAAATACAAATTATATAAAATTTGTAGATTCCATCTGCAATCAAAGTAGATTGTCAGTGAGCAAACAAGGAGTCATTGCTTCCCCACTTCCAATAGGTAACAACCAGTCGATTATTGACACTTCGTTAAATGTATCAACAGCCGCGTTCTTGTTTTGCTAATCTCATACTTCTATGTAAAGAATAAAGGTTTGTATACATACATACTGTACATACTTATACCAAGGCACTTCCCCCAATTTTGGGGGGGTAGCTGACATCATACAAATGAAAAAAAAAAAAAAAGGGGGGGGGGAACTCTCCTCCCTACATTCCTCCCAGCCTGATAAGGGACTCAACCGAATTCGGCTGGTACTGCTACGGTACCGCAGCCCACCCTCCCCCGTTAACCACCACAGATGAGGCTTCATAACGCTGAATCCCCTACTGCTGCTGCCTCCATGGTCATCCAAGGCACCGGAGGAAGCAGCAGGGCTCACCGGAACTGCGTCACAATCGCTCGCCATTCATTCCTATTTCTAGCCCGCTCTCTTGCTTCTCTCACATCTATCCTCCTATCACCCAGAGCTTTCTTCACTCCATCCATCCAACCAAACCTTGGCCTTCCTCTTGTACTTCTTCCATCAACTCTTGCATTCATCACCTTCTTTAGCAGACAGCCATTTTCCATTCTCTCAACATGGCCAAACCACCTCAACACATTCATATCCACTCTAGCTGCTAACTCATTTCTTACACCCATGCTCACCCTCACTACTTCGTTCCTAACCCTATCTACTCGAGATACACCAGCCATACTACTTAGACACTTCATCTCAAACACATTCAATTTCTCTCTCTCCATCACTTTCATTCCCCACAACTCCGATCCATATATCACAGTTGGTACAATCACTTTTTCATACAAAACTCTCTTTACATCCATGCTCAACCCTCTATTTTTTACTACTCCCTTAACTGCCCCCAACACTTTGTAGCCTTCATTCACTCTGATGTACAGTTCCCTCCAGGAATTTCGAGACAGCATATGACTATATAAGATACACGCACTAAGAGTATTATGGTAATACTGTAAGTGGGCGTTTCCATTTATATGGGGCTATTTTGTTTTGTTATAACGAACTGGATTGGCTGTAGGTATTTATCGATGACAGTTTGTTGTCTGAATTTTTTCTATTTGATTCATCACAAAGAATGAGATATGTTCAAATGATAAAGTTGAATTCAAAGAACATTACTAATATTATGAACTTCACCGGTAAATATGATTTAGTAAAAGCAGGATAAAGAAGCAGTCTTGTTCAAATCGCAGTGATTCCTAATTATCGCACATCACCAACGTTGCCTTCGCATAGGGCGATCGTCTGCTGGAGCCTGGAAAACAACAACACGTTTCGTGTATAATATTTCATTAACAGTATCTGTCCTAAATATAAACATCTTAATGAAGATACAATAATGTCTTATGATACAATGCTTGGTTTGTCTTCAGACTCCAATATGAGAAGAGCCAGTTTTGAAGAGACACTAAGTTCTCGAGACGAGTGTTAGTGTAGAAAATATTTTATGCAAACTCAACGTTCTCTAGAATTCTGAACTTATGCTAAAAATTTAAACAAATGAACAACGTTAACGTTGTTTCCAAGGAAAAATCAAGCGTTATAGATGTTTATATGGTCCATTACTGACGTATTGAGAGAATGGCTCTTTTCCACAATTAACACACGTGTTTCTGTAACCCTTAAAACGATACACTCATGCCCAGTTAGAAGGCTCCTACTCAGTAAGCACTCTCTCTCTCTCTCTCTCTCTCTCTCTCTCTCTCTCTCTCTCTCTCTCTCTCTCTCTCTCTCTCTCTCGCTCTCTCTATCTCTCTCTCTCTCGCTCTCTCTATCTCTCTCTCTCTCTCTCTTGTTTATGTAAGAAGGGTTGTTGTGGCCGATGTGGTAACGTCCCTGAATGGTGAACGCCAGACTAGGGATTGAGTCTCGCTCAAATTCGTTAGTTTCTTTGGTCGCTGCAACCTCACCAACCTTGTGAGCTAAGAATATGGATTTTGGGGGAGCCTATAGATCTATCTGCTGAGTCATCAGCAGCCATTGTCTGGCCCTCCTTGGTCCTAGCTTGGGTGGAGAGGGCATTGTTCTGCTTGCTAGGGCAGTGTCACTGTCCCTTGTCTATGTCAGTCATGGGCGGCCTTTAAACGTTTAAAATGTTGCTATCCAGAGTATTCATGTATTTTTACCTTTGCTAGAAGATTATATTTTGATAGGTGTGTATTTATTTATCTATGTTTGGTTGTTTCTGATTCACAGAACTCCAAACTTAGTTGACCAAATCTCACGAAGTTTTGGGGGAATCATTAGCCATGATCCAAGGACAATGTGATTAGGTTTTTGGGATTGATTGGGTCAAAGGTCAAGGTTATGAAAAGTTCAAACATTTGTTTTTGCTATTTCGGGGTCAATTTTTATACGAGTTACATTAACCTAGTGCCAAAAGGTGCTTAATTTAATTGCCTATCTTTTGATGTGGTTTTGGCGAAGGTATGCGCTCTACCGAATGCCCGTTCTAGTTTTTTTTTATTTTTATCTTCGCTAAATTTTTTTTTCCTGAAAATTTTAATAGACTGAAAAAATAATATTTGATATCTATCTACTGTAGCTTCTAGGAGCATTATTATTTTTTTAGTTTGTGTATAGCTGTTAGAATTATTTCTGTATGCCATAATAATGGACTTTTTAATGCAATATTTAAGCATTTATGGCTACTTTTTTCACATCAATGAATTTAAATTTTCATGTCTGGCTATGTATATGTATATTTTTATGTTATGTTTAGTGAATGCATGCAGGAAATGTCTGTAGTTTTCGTAAGTGCGTAAGGGCACCCTCTAGTTACGTAATTATCATAAACATATCTCATTTCATACCTTGGATTTAATACACATGACAGCCTCCCGTAAATACAAAGAATAATGGAATTTCAATGCTGGGGAATTTTAATTATAATCAGTTGGAAATAAACGAGAATAGCTATTAGATAATTTTACTTGATTACTGTATTATTATTTTATATTCTAGTGACCTTTGCTTCAAACAAAGACAGGGGAAAACTAAACTTGACTCTATATCCTATGCGAAGGCAACGTTGGTGATGTGCGATAATTAGGAATCACTGCGATTTGAACAAGACTGCTTCTTTATCCTGCTTTTACGAAATCATATTTACCGGTGAAGTTCATAATATTAGCAATGTTCTTTGAATTCAACTTTGTCATTTGAACATATCTCATTCTTTGTGATGAATCAAATAGAAAAAATTCAGACAACAAACTGTCATCGAGAAATACCTACAGCCAATCCAGTTCGTTATAACAAAACAAAATAGCCCCATATAAATGGAAACGCCCACTTACAGTATTACCATAATACTCTTAGTGCGTGTATCTTATATAGTCATATGCTGTGTCTCGAAATTCCTGGAGGGAACTGTACATCTGCTTCCACTTCACCATTTGCTGCAACAACAGACCCCAAGTACTTAAACTGATCCACCTCCTCAAGTAACTCTCCATTCAACATGACATTCAACCTCGCACCACCTTCCCTTCCCGTACATCTCATAACTCTACTCTTACCCACATTAACTCTCAACTTCCTTCTCTCACACACCCTTCCAAATTCTGTCACTAATCGGCCAAGCTTCTCTTCCTCGTCTGCAACCAGTACAGTATCATCCGCAAACAACAACTGATTTACCTCCCATTCATGGTCATTCTCGTCTACCAGTTTCAATCCTCGTCCAAGCAGTCGTGCATTCACCTCTCTCACCACTCCATCAACATACAAGTTAAACAACCACGGCGACATCACACATCCCTGTCTCAGCCCCACTCTCACTGGAAACCAATCGCTCACTTCATTTCCTATCCTAACACATGCTTTATTACCTTTGTAGAAACTTTTCACTGCTTGCAACAACCTTCCACCAACTCCATATAACCTCATCACATTCCACATTGCTTCCCTATCAACTCTATCATACGCTTTTTCCAGACCCATAAACGCAACATACACCTCCTTACCTTTTGCTAAATATTTCTCGCATATCTGCCTAACTGTAAAAATCTGATTCATACAACCCCTACCTCTTCTAAAACCACCCTGTACTTCTAAGATTGCATTCTCTGTTTTATCCTTAATCCTATTAATCAGTACTCTACCATACACTTTTCCAACCACACTCAACAAACTAATACCCCTTGAATTACAACACTCATGCACATCTCCCTTACCCTTATATAGTGGTGCAATACACGCACAAACCCAATCTACTGGTACCATTGACAACACAAAACACATATTAAAGAATCTCACCAACCATTCAAGTAGTCACACCCACTTCCTTCAACATCTCAGCTTTCACACCATCCATACCAGATGCTTTTCCTACTCTCGTTTCATCTAGTGCTCTCCTCACTTCCTCTATTGTAATCTCTCTCTCATTCTCATCTCCCATCACTGGCACCTCAACACCTGCAACAGGAATTATATCTGCCTCCCTATTATCCTCAACATTCAGTAAACTTTCAAAATATTCTGCCCACCTCCTCCTTTTAACAACCTTCCATTTCCATCTTTCACTGTGTCTTCAATTCTTGAACTAGCCTTCCTTACTCTTCACTTCTTTCCAAAACTTCTTATTCTCTTCATATGAATGACCCAATCCCTGACCCCACCTCAGGTCAGCTGCCCTCTTTGCCTCACTTACATTGTGCTTTACTTCCACATTTTTCTCTCTATATCTTTCATACTTCTCTATACTGTTACTCTGCAGCCATTCTTCAAAAGCCTTCTTTTTCTCTTCCACTTTTACCTTCACTCCTTCATTCCACCATTTACTGCCCTTCCTCATGCTGCCTCCAACAACCTTCTTGCCACACACATCACTTGCAATCCCCCCCAATTTTTTTTTTACTACCACTCCTCCTCTAAATTACCAGTTTCTCTTACTTTCACCTCGTCATATGCCATTTTCAACCTTTCTTGATATTTACTCTTTACCCCCGGTTTTATTAGCTCTTCAACCCTCACTAGCTCCCTTTTACATCCACATACTCTATTCCCCACTCTTTTGCTACAACTAATTTTCCTTCCACCAAAAAATGATCAAACATCCAGTTAGCCATACCCCTAAACAGGTGCACGTCTTTCAATCTTCCAAACATTCTTTTAGTTATCAACACATAATCCATTAATGCCCTTTCTACCACTCTTCCATTTGCCACTCTTACCCATGTATACTTGTTTTTATCTTTCTGTTTGAAAAAGCTTGCACTTATCAATCACCATCTCTTGTTCAACACACATATTTACCAGTCTCTCACCACTCATTTTCACCTGGTACGCCATACTTCCCAATGACGCCTTCTACCTCTCCAGCACCCACTCTAGCATTTAAGTTACCCATGACAACTTCATAATTCCTTCTACCCAGTCCTTCTACACACCTAGTTAATTCATTCCAGAACTCATTCCGCTCTTCTTCACTTTTCTCACAACCTGGCCCATACGCACTGACAAAAGCCCAACATTCCCTACCTAATGTAACCCTTAACCTACATTAACCTAGATGAGATCTCATTCCATTCCACTATTTTACCTGTCATCCATTCACTCAGCAATAAAGCCACACCTTCTCTTGCTCTTCCCCTTTCAATCCCAGACACTGTACCAGACATTTCACCAAACATCACTTCACCTTTCCCTTTTATCTTTGTCTCACACAAAGCCAGTATATCCATCCTTCCATTCCTAAACATACTTCCAATCTCACATCATTCACTCTCTATCTTACTACATCCACGCACATGCAATCACCCCAAAAGTAGAGTGTGGAGAGCAGTCACTCTCCCCCCAGCTCTACCTCTTTGATGTCTCACAGGATTATAATACAAATATTTCATTTTAACATGTTTTTTGAAGACTCTTATATAAAAACTTTTAGTTATCATTTATATTTAGATTTTGGACATAATGAATACATTAATATTTTCAATCTTTGAAAATTTTGGCTCTATATCACTCAGTAAAATTTATTTCTGTTGGCTTTAGCATCAGAAAACAAGTCAGTAAACTACAAGCATTTCTTGAGTAATCATTAGTGGATTTTATCCCCCTTTTGCCTGATGTTAGTTTTTAAGTGAATTTGAGGTTGGAGGTTTACAACAATTTTTCTCTTTCTTTTCTGAGACTTGCATATTTATAGGGACTACTCTATGGACAGTAGAGGTGGTCTTTTATTTAGGGGATAGTTTTCCTTGGCCTGTAAGAGCTGTTATATATTTGGACGATTTCACGGACATTAAGGATAACGTACCTAAATTGTTATATTGCGTAATACACAAGATTGCCGTCTGATAATGGAATACTATTCAATATTACTATTTGGTCACCAGGCTCTATAAAAATATTATCCTAATATAATGAAAGATTTAAAGATTATGCTTCATGATAGAGCAAAATAAGAAGTACAGTACAGCTATATCTAAAATTTGGCTAAAATCTTTTGTTTGGAAAGTATTTTAGCAACACAGTGGCATTTCAGATCTGTATTTGGTAATCCGATCTTTCGAGTCCTAGTTTATACATCATAACTGTGGGGCTTTTGTACCTATATTGGCTGGTGGGATATACAGTGGTCTGATAGAAGGATGAATTCAAGTGGTTGTTTTGGTGAGTTACATTTCTGGATTGTATAGTAACTTTCAAATTAGTTTTTTAAATATTTAACTTAGCCGGTGAATATGTAATAGCTGCTGCTCAGCGGCTCGACAGAAAACACACTCAAAAACTCGCGAGCGATCGCTATGAAGGTTGCGGGTGTGCCCACCAGCGCCAACTATCGGCCAGATACCACTCTTGCATGTAAACAAACCCTTCAATTCTTCTCTGTCGACCTTGACGACAAGACGTATCAATACTCGCTGTATAACCTGGAGTTTTCTCAACATATTTGGTGAAGTACTTCATTTTGGTTTGAGCTTTCGCAGTGCAGGTGTTTTTCCTCAACTTAAACTCTTGAACTCTTTATTGAACAGATTTAATTGTTGATGACTTGGATTGTTTTTTTTTTTTTTTTGGACTTTCTTTGACTAATTCAAAAGGCTGACCCTTCACAAGTACCTAGATTTCGTAAGTGTAATGCTAGAGACTGTAATAGGCGTCTTCCAAAGGCATCTCTCGACCCACATACTGTTTGTTCCAATTGTCGGGGTAAAACCTGTCAATTGGGAGATCGGTGTGAGGAATGCGTGGGCCTTTCGGAATTCGATTGGCTCGAATACGATAAGTATGCACGTAGGCTAGAGAGAGATAGGGTAAGGAGGAGTTCCTCTAGGTCAGTAGATTTTTCCTCTCCACATGCCCCTGAACCTAATCCTTCCCCTGTAGTGGTTGTACCTAACCCCCCTTCTGGCACTCAGGAACCATCTATGCAAGACATGTTACGTGCTATTCATGCCTTGGGGGAAAGAGTTGAAGCGTTAGCAACTGATCGTAATCAACTCATGGCTGACGTTAAAGAGCTTAAGTGTCAGAGTGCCACAGCAGAAAATAGTGGGAAAGTGATTAGTGCGCAAAGTGTTGTGAACAGTGTTGCGACCGAGGGTTCGTCTGTTCGTGCCTGTCGTTCACCTAGTCCGAGACCTCTTGCAAGCTCCCAAGCCCAGGGGAGAAGTAATGTCGTACGACTTATGGGTTCGAGAGGCCTTGATCAGCGAACAGACGTTCCCTCTATGGTATCAGGCGTATCTCACCAAGATCGCCCCTACCATAAGACGAGAGAGCCCATTTTCTCTTCGTCTTCCGAAGGCTTTTCGCATAAGAAACCGTGGAGCAAGGTTTCTAGACCCCTTAAGCGAAAGTCGGTCCCTTCAGGACAGGTCCAGCGTCCTGGATGTAGTCATTGGGACAGTTCTGACCCATTGCAGTCATCGGATGACTGCTCGCCGCCTAAGCAGCAACGTTACACAGGCTCAGAAAGTCTTGGTGTAGGCAAGGTTGTGCCGTCTCAGACGTTAACCCCGTCGTTTACCGCACCCATTCCCGTGGACCCTAAATGGGTTATACTGCAGGACATGCAGACTAAGCTCGCCTCCCTTATGGAAGACTATTCTGCCGATAAGGTTCCCGTTGAGCCTAGCCGTTTATCTCATCGAGATCCTGGCCTTCAGCCGCCCAAACGAACCTTTGTGCGTCCTGTTGATGTTGGCGTAGCCAAGTCACGTCAGTCACGTTATGTAGAGCCTCACTCGATGCGGTCTGGTGTGGATCTTCAGCCGCAATTGGACGTTAGGCCACTTACTAATGCTCCTGTTGACGTTCAGGACGTTCGCCAACCATCGGAGTTGACTTGTTTTGACGCTGAGCGTCAACCACCGCAGTCTAGAGTTGTTTTGACTGCTCAGACTAGGCAGTCAAAACAGTCTCGAGTGGACGCCGTGCGTCCTCACGCACCTGTTGTTGTTGACAGTTCACAGACTGTCAAGCAGTTACATGACGTTGCGTCCTGGTCCGCTACTTATGCACCAGTGCGTGTGGACGCTGCGTGTCAAGCATTGCCAACCCCTTTGCTTGTTTCTCAGCAGTTGTCAGATGAGGATCCTTCAGATGAGGACGTTGCTGACCCTCAGCCTGAGGATCATCCTTCAGATGTAGACGAACCCAGAACAGTTCCTCCATCAATGGACTTTAAGAAAGTCATGTTAATTTTTAAGGAGTTGTTTCCCGATCACTTCGTCGCTGTTGCTCCTCGTTCGCCGCCGTCTGAGTTTGTTCTAGGCGTACCTGCTGACATGCCAGCCTTTACAAAACTTGTGCTCTCTCGCTCATCCAAGAGAGCTTTACGGCTTTTAGGCGACTGGTTGGAAACCAAGAGGAGTTTGGGGAAGACGGCCTTTGCCTTCCCTCCATCTAAACTCTCGTCTAGATCGAGCGTCTGGTATGCCACGGGAGAAGTTCTCGGCTTGGGAGTCCCTGCCTCTGCCCAGGGCGACTTCTCAAGCCTTGTAGACTCTCCCCGCCGCCTAGCCATGAGACGCTCGAAGATTAGTTGGTCCTCCTCGGACCTTGACCATCTGCTGAAAGGCATTTATAGAGCCTTTGAAGTTTTCAACTTCCTTGACTGGTGTTTAGGAGCCTTAAGTAGGAAAATCTCATCGGCTGATAGAGATGTCTCCGTACTTATTATGTCCTGTATGGATAAAGCCATCCGCGATGGTTCCAATGAGCTCTCCTCCTCTTTTACGTCGGGAGTCCTAAAGAAGCGAGAGTCCCTTTGCTCTTTTCTGTCGGCAGGAGTTACTCCCTGTCAAAGATCTGAACTGCTCTTTGCTCCCTTATCTAAGTTTTTGTTCCCGGAACATTTGGTTAAGGACATAGCTTCTTCACTCGTGCAGAAAGACACCCATGACTTGGTTGCGTCCTCTGCTCGCAAAGGGACTCCTTCGACATCCTTTTCTGCAAGACCTAGGATAGACACTCCGGCGTCCAGATTTATTCCGCCCTTTCGTGGCAGAGCTCCCAGCAGGGGAAGTACTCGTGCCGAGGGAAAGAGAGGAAAGAAGAGAGGAGCCAAGTCCTCACGTGGCAGAGTCTGACTGCCCGCAGCCTCAGACAGCAGTAGGAGCCAGACTGAAGAACTTCTGGCAAGCCTGGGAGAAGAGGGGCGCAGACCAACAATCTGTGAGGTTGCTCAGAGAGGGGTACAAAATTCCATTTGTACGCAAACCTCCTCTAGCGACTTCCCCCATCGACCTCTCTCCCAGGTACCGAGAGGAGTCAAAGAGACAAGCCCTGAATCTAGAAGTGTCTCTTTTGCTAGAGAAGGGAGCGGTGGCGAAAGTCTCGGACCTTCAATCACCGGGGTTTTACAACCGTCTCTTCCTAGTACCGAAGAAGACAGGAGGTTGGTGACCGGTGCTAGACGTCAGTGCACTCAACGTGTTTGTTACGAAGACAAAGTTCACCTTGGAGACCACGAAATCAGTCTTAGCAGCGGTCAGAAAGGGAGACTGGATGGTCTCTCTCGACCTAAGAGACGCATACTTCCACATCCCCATACACTCAGATTCCCAACCTTTTCTGAGGTTTGTTTTCAACAATGTGGTTTACCAGTTTCGGGCCCTGTGCTTTGGCCTAAGTCCTGCTCCTCTCGTGTTTACGAGGCTTATGAGGAATGTAGCAAAATTCCTCCATTTATCGGGAATCCGAGCCTCCCTATACTTGGACGACTGGCTTCTCAGAGCCTCGTCCAGTCATCGCTGTCTGCAGGATCTTCATTGGACATTGGATCTGACCAAGGAATTGGGACTTTTGGTCAACCTGGAAAAGTCCCAGCTGATTCCATCCCAAACTATACTGTATTTAGGGATGGAGATTCGTAGTCCAGTTTTTCGGGCTTTTCCGTCTGCCCCCCGAATAGAGCAAGCCCTGCTCAAAGTCCAACTGATGTTGAAGAGAGAACGTTGCTCAGTCAGGAATTGGATGAGTCTAGTAGGAACTCTATCATCCCTGGAGCAGTTTGTCTCGCTAGGAAGGCTACACCTTCGACCTCTCCAGTTCCATCTAGCTTTTCACTGGAAAAAGGACAAGACGTTAGAGACGGTCTCAATCCCGATCTCCGAACCAGTAAAGGCATGCCTGAATTGGTGGAACGACAATATCAGTCTGAGAGAGGGACTTTCCCTAGCAGTTCAGAACCCAAACCAAGTACTATTCTCGGACGCGTCGGATTTGGGTTGGGGTGCGACCCTGGACGGTCGGGAATGCTCAGGTCTGTGGACCTCAAGTCAGAGGAGCATGCACATCAACGGCAAGGAGCTTTTGGCAGTCCACCTGGCCTTGATGAACTTCGAGAGTCTCCTTCGAAACAAGGTGGTAGAGATCAACTCCGACAATACCACAGCCTTGGCATACATTTCCAAGCAAGGAGGCACCCACTCCCTGACGCTGTACGAGATCGCAAGGGACCTGCTCATTTGGTCAAGAGATCGAGGCATCTCCCTGTTAACGATGTTTATCCAGGGCGACTTGAACGTCTTAGCAGACTGCCTCAGTCGGAGGGGTCAGGTAATTCCTACGGAATGGACCCTCCACAAGGACGTGTGCAAGAGTCTTTGGGCAACTTGGGGTCAACCCACCATAGACCTCTTTGCAACCTCGATGACCAAGAGACTTCCAATCTATTGCTCTCCAGTCCCAGACCCAGCAGCAATACACATAGATGCATTTCTTCTAGATTGGTCTCATCTGGACCTATATGCATTCCCACCATTCAAGATTGTCAACAAGGTACTGCAGAAGTTCGCCTCTCACGAAGGGACAAGGTTGACGTTAGTTGCTCCCCTCTGGCCCGCGAGAGAATGGTTCACCGAGGTACTTCGATGGCTGGTAGACTTTCCAAGAAGTCTTCCTCTAAGAGTAGATCTGTTACGTCAGCCCCACGTAAAGAATGTACACCAAAGCCTCCCCGCTCTTCGTCTGACTGCCTTCAGACTATCGAAAGACTCTCTAGAGCTCGAGGCTTTTCGAAGGAGGCAGCCAGTGCGATTGCAAGAGCGAGGAGAGCTTCTACCATTAGAGTATACCAGTCGAAGTGGGAAGTCTTCCGAGACTGGTGCAAGTCAGCATCTGTATCCTCGTCCAGTACCTCTGTAGCCCAAATCGCTGATTTTCTCTTACACCTGAGAAAAGTTCGCTCCCTTTCAGCTTCCACGATCAAGGGCTACAGGAGCATGTTGGCTTCGGTCTTCCGGCATAGAGGCTTAGATCTTTCCAACAATAAAGATCTACAAGATCTCCTTAAGTCTTTTGAAACCTCTAAGGAACGTCGTTTGGCTACTCCTGGATGGAACTTAGACGTGGTCCTAAGGTTCCTCATGTCAGACAGGTTTGAGCCATTACATTCAGCCTCCCTGAAGGATCTCACTCTTAAGACTCTTTTCCTGGTGTGCTTGGCCTCGGCTAAAAGAGTCAGTGAACTTCATGCCTTCAGTAAGAACATCGGCTTTTCTACAGAAAAAGCCACTTGTTCTCTTCAACTTGGTTTCCTGGCCAAGAATGAACTGCCTTCTCGTCCTTGGCCTAAATCTTTTGATATTCCTTGCTTATCAGAGATCGTAGGCAATGAACTGGAAAGAGTGTTATGTCCCGTTAGAGCTCTTAAGTTCTATTTAGCTCGTACTAAGCCATTACGAGGTAAATCTGAAGCGTTATGGTGTTCGGTTAAGAAACCATCCTTACCTATGTCAAAGAATGCTTTGTCATATTTTATCAGATTTTTAATACGAGAAGCTCATTCCCACTTGAGTGAGGAAGACCAATCTTTGCTTAAGGTTAAGACGCACGAAATTAGAGCTATAGCAACCTCCGTGGCCTTCAAGCAAAATAGATCTCTGCAAAGTATCATGGACGCGACTTTTTGGAGGAGCAAGTCAGTGTTCGCGTCATTTTACTTGAAAGATGTCCAGACTCTTTACGAGGACTGCTACACACTGGGTCCATTCGTAGCAGCGAGTGCAGTAGTGGGTGAGGGTTCTACCACTACACTTCCCTAATTCCAATATCCTTTTTAATCTGTCTCTTGAAATGTTTTTAATATTGTTTTTTATGGGTTGTACGGAAGGCTAAGAAGCCTTTCGCATCCTGGTTGATTTGGCGGGTGGTCAAAGTCATTTCTTGAGAGCGCCCAGATTAGGGGTTTGATGAGGTCCTGTTAGTATGGGTTGCAACCCTTCATACTTCAGCTCCTGGGAGTCTTTAAGCATCCTAAGAGGATCGCTGGGCTTCGTGAGGAAGACAGACTTACAAGGCGGAGTAATCGTCTAAGTCAACTTCCTTACCAGGTACCTATATATTTTGGTTTTGTTATATTGATAACTGTCAAAAACTCTTAGCATATACGCTGTAAACTTAATTAACTCTGGTCTCTACCCACCGCCTTGGGTGTGAATCAGCTATTATATATTCACCGGCTAAGTTAAATATTTAAAAATGATATTTTAATTATAAAATAAATTTTTGAATATACTTACCCGGTGAATATATAAATTAAAGGCCCTCCCTTCCTCCCCAATAGAGACGCAGCGGGACGAGAAGAATTGAAGGGTTTGTTTACATGCAAGAGTGGTATCTGGCCGATAGTTGGCGCTGGTGGGCACACCCGCAACCTTCATAGCGATCGCTCGCGAGTTTTTGAGTGTGTTTTCTGTCGAGCCGCTGAGCAGCAGCTATTATATATTCACCGGGTAAGTATATTCAAAAATTTATTTTATAATTAAAATATCATTTTTTTTTTCTATAAAATTGTGTGTAGCACAGTAATTGATTCTTTATTATGTAAATGAATAATTAGGTGATAAAGTGATTTCTGGAGTTTGAAGTATCCAAAAAGCCTTGACGAAGGGAAATTCTTGGATGTTCTTTGAATAATTATGAAACCTAATTACCCTATCACTGGCTACCCACCACCTGCATAGTATGTGAGTCAGAAATATGGACATTAGGGGAGGTTCAAAGAAATAAAGATAATTTACCCTCCTCTCCACTGGCTAGTGGCATCAAGAGGATAGGGAAGTAATTTGAAACTGAAGAAGCTACCCGATATGGTTTACTATCTATCTATCTACCATGGCACTTCCCCCAATTTTGGGAGGAAGCTTGTTTCTCTTTACCAGACCAAGGACTCTCTCGAGTTTTGATTAGTACTGTATTATTATTATTATTATTATTATTGTTATTATTATTATTATTATCATTATTATTATTATTATTATTATTCCACCACAAATAAAGCTTCATATGCCGCTACCTCAGCGGTCACCAAGGTGACTGCATCACAATTGCTCACCATTCATTTCTGTTCCCAGCACACTCTTTTGCCTCTGTCATATCTATCCTCCTATCACCTAGAGCTTTCTTCACTCCATCCATCCACCCAAAAGCTTAGCCTTTCTCTTGCACTTCTCCTATCAACTCTTGCATTCATCACCTTCTTCAGCAGATAGCCACTTTCCATCCTCTCTATATGGCCAAACTACCCCAACACATTCATGTCAACTCTAGCTGCTAATTCATTTCTAACCCCCATTCTCACCCTCACTACTTTGTTCCTAACGCTATCCAATCGAGATACACCAGCCTTACTCCTCAAACACTCCATCTTGAACACATTAAACTTCTATCTCTCCAACACTTTCATTCCCCACAACTCCGATCCATACATAGTCACATTCTTATAGAGAACTCTCTCTACATTCATCCCTAACCCTGTATTCTTTACTACTCTACATCATTCACTCTGATGTACATCTACTTCCACTCCACCATTTGCAACAACAACAGAACCCAAGTACTTAACCTGATCTACTACCTCAATTAACTCTCCTTTCAACGGGACATTCAATCTAACACCACCCTCCCTTCTTGTGGATCTCATAACCTTACCCTCATCCACATTAACTCGAAACTTCCTTCTCTCACACACCCTTCCAAACTCTGTCAGAGATATGCATCATGATATTGTTTAGACACAGGTCTCATTGCCTTACTAGAGGCATTAGTGTTTTTTAATCTTAAGGAGTAATGTCAACATTCCAAGCTTCCAGAGATGAAAGCAATCTGAGCATCAGGTGGTTATAGAAATGATAATTTCTATTATTGATTTTTTTTTTTATTTTCAGAAATATCAGCCTGTCAGCCATAGCTTTGCTGATTATGTGCTTGCCAGATCTCAAGGACATTGTCGTCTTGAACATCAGAATGTGAATGAAGAGTTTGGTACCAGGCATATGCTAACTACAGGAATGTTTAGAGAAAGGCCCATACCTCTTGATAGAATCAATAAGGTAGGGTTTTGGAACACTTTTGAATGGATGGGAGAGTGTAAAGGCACTAGGTATAAATGAAAGTTTACAAAAACCTAAACTTTTATATTAATTTGTGTGAAAATTACAAGTTTTGGGTGGCTAGAACAAAAGGTTGTACATTAAAATGTCTAAAATATATTCAAGAAGGCCATTCTAAATAGTGTTCTCTTGTTATTTCCATTTGCTTACAAATCATTTTAATGGAGGAGAAATTAAGTTTAGGAAGATTTCTCAGTTATTTGTTGTCCTAATGATATCACTAATAATATACTGTAAAGTAATTTGTATTGCTTCTTAATTATGCAATCCAGAGTCATTTAATTGACGTATGCTTTCAGTACATCCAGAACTCAGCTTTTTAAATTTATATATTGAGGGGTCGATAGTTTCTGTTGGAGGTGTTCAGGGAAGGGGGGACAATTACTAAGTGTGGTATGGGTTGCAGCACACTGAGTATCCGCTTTGACACTAAACCTTGTACTTGTAGGCTGGTTGAGTTTTGTATATCTAGGAAAAATACACTTGTTACCGCACTATAGTCAAACATTACGCTCTCTACATAGGAGTATTATTTCGGTGATACCTGAAGCCAGCTGTTTAAGCTTTTGTGAAGTGTAATTACTTTCCGCTAGTTAGCATAGGAAGGTAGCGGGGATAGACCAACCACCCCGCTCACATTAACAGTAGTAAACAATCGTCACTTTTTATTTCGGCTCGATAAAGATGTCTTGCTCTCCCGTCAAAACCTTTTAACCTGTTGGAGAAGCAGGATGCTATGAGCCCAGGGGCTCCAACAGGGAAAATAGCCCTGTGAGGAAAGGAGACAAGGAAAAATAAAATATTTTAAGAACAGTAACAACATTAAAATAAGCATTTCCTACATAAACCATAAAAACTAACAAATCAAGAGGAAGAGGAATAAAATAGATTAGTGTGCCCGAGTGTACCCTCAAGCAAAAGAACTCTAACCCAAGACAGTGAAAGACCATGGTAAAGAGGCTATGTCACTACCCAAGACTAGAGAACAATGGTTTGATTTTGGAGTGTCCTTTTCCTAGGAGAGCTGCTTACCATAGCTAAAGAGTCTCTTCTACCCTTACCAAGAGGAAAGTGGCCACTGAACAATTACAGTGGAGCAGTTAACCCCTTGGGTGAAGAAGAATTATTTGGTAATCTCAGTGCTGTCAGGTGACTGAGGAGAATATATAAAGAATATGCCACACTATTCGGTGTATGTGTAGGTAAAGGGAAAGTGAACCGTAACCAGAGAGAAGGATCCAATGTAGTACTGTCTGGCCAGTCAAAGGTCCCCATAACTCTAGCGGTAGCAAGTGGCATAAAAGTTAAAAAACTTCTTTATTACTTTCTGATGGTGACCCTGGACTTCTCTTTTGTGTGAACTCCGTTAAGTCCATTAGCAAAACAACGGCACAAACCTCCAAGGGAAGTCATTTCCGTTTCAAGGTCATCCCGCTGAGGAATGGTTCCGAAAGTGTTACTGTTTCTGGGGCACACTACTTCTGCTCACCTTCGTTCCTACAGCTTCAGCATAGAAAAGAGAGCAGTGGTAGACTGGTCCCCATCAGGGTTTCCAGTCGGGTTGAACCCAGAAACTAGCTTTGGCTTTGTTTCACAGGTAGCACTCGATGCTGACCTTCAACTTGAGCTCAGCTCCTTGACAGGAAGCAGAGAACTCTGCCCAGAGGTCAGCCTCCAGGTGTTGGACAGCCATCCCTTACGATGGAAAGGCATCGTCCACTAGGTGTTGAGCAACTTAACCTTTCGAGGGAGTTACCCTCCCTCAGCCACTATCCAGTGATTTTAAATTGCCGACAACTGCAACAGGGATTGGTCGCCTTTCCCACCCACGGGATAGACGGTCTTCACCTAAGTGGTTTCCCCCTTGCAGGATTCCTCATTCCTCCGGTGGGAGTTGGATTCTTCCATGACCCGCTCTTACTCTCCGGAGCTTAGCAACGAAAGAATTAGGTACTGCTTGCAGTTCCTGCTCATCCCCACCGTACCCTCGGTACAAAATAAGTCTCGTGTGTTGCTTCCCTTGGGGTTATTTTCTGCAGATGGTGATGACTGCTGACTGCTTGTGTCCACCGCCTCTCCCATCAATGAGTCTCGTAGGTTTTAACTTCAGAGTTATTGCCGACATCATGCCTTTGGGCACAATAAAGTCTCATGGTTTCCGCATCGTATGAGGGAGAAACCACTCGTAAGCTATAACTCTTCGGGGTTATTTCTCCCATTGTGTCTTGGTACAAAAAGCTTGTGGAGCTTTGTGAGGCCAAACCCTTCAGAGTTTTGTGAGGCTAAGTTCTTTGGGACCTGGACCTCATGGTTTCAACCTCTCACAAGGGAGAAACTACGCGTAGGCTGTAACTCTTCAGAGATATTTCTTACATTGTGCCTTTTGGGATACAGCAAAGGTCATCGGAGCTTTATGAGGTCAAGTGTTTTGGGAACTACACCTCATGGGTTCAACTTCTTACGAGGGAAAAACGGCTGTCTTTCAAATCCAACCCAGTCTCTTCTGAGGGGATGACATAAGGCTACTCACAAACCTCCTGGGGGGTCTAGGATGAGCATGAGTACTTCGCAAAAGACCTTATTATTGCAGAGAAGTTAGGCACAGTGTTGCACTCTGGCTGACCCCTTCTGCCTGACGAAGGTCTGCGAGCAACTCAGGTTGCCTTAGTAACCATTGCGAGTTTGCGAGATCCTACTTCGGTAGCCTGCACTTACTCACATTACCTGTACCCATCCGTTCAGGTAGGAGTCAAATCTCTTCTCGCCAGTGTTCGTTAACGCTCGCCAGCATTCGCTAACGCTCACCAGCGCTGGCCTGTGCTTGCCAACGTTTGCTAACACTCGCCAGCATATGCTAGCAAGCCTTGGCAAATCTGCCTAGTATTTGTGTTCTTGGCATTGTGGGCCAACAAACCATTACATGCAAGATTACGCTTCTTCATGGAAAACTTCCTTACCTGAGGAGGTTTACACAAATACAGGTGTTCGCCACACCACATAAAAGGCTGAAACGAATGCCTTCTTTTATGCATGCGCACTCACCAAGACAAAACCTCATGGTTATTGCCACAAATATGCTTTACTGCTGATCACTTGTACCTGCCAAGTTTCATGAAACGTAATCTTTCAGAGTTATTATCTTGGGCTTGTTTTCCCTACGGAATGAAGAGTGCTTCGGAGCACTCACACAACAAGCTAGCGACACATACTTGCAAGGTTATTTTTTTATTTTTTGCAAGGCTTTAGTCCCAAGGGAGAAGTGTCAGTTTCTGCTTACGATTACCAACGATAGCAAGCCATGCGGGCAGGCAAACATTTAATACCGACGTAGGTTTGATCGCTGCGCTAGCTGCATGTACTTTTCATGGGTGCACACATGCTCACCGACATGTTAACAGTGCTACAACTAGTTGAAGACCAATTTCTTTTGGAGCAATAATGTTGCACATACATTATTCCTGCAAGTGGGCTCAGGCTCTTTTAGAACTCTTTCCTGGAGGCAAAAAAGGTACTCAAATACAGCTGTGTCCGGGCAGGCGATCTTTTTTGCCGACAAGGACTATGTACCGGCATACAATTAGAACTCCATTCTAATAAGTCCTTAGTTTTGATAGTTATATTCCTTACGGGAAGTCAAGTTATGTATTACCCTTTTACCTTCCCGTAACCAGACATAGGTAGTTTACCCTCAAGTAGACTCTTCCTTGATTCTAAGCAGTTCCTTTTTAACTTTCGGATTGGCTGTCTTAGTATTTAAAATACTTGGACTTTAAAACTTAGCATAAGCGAATATGATCCCTGGGAGGAAACATTCGGAACTTACGGCAGTTTTGTCGATTGGAAGCGAGAAATACAAACGTATTCGTATTTTCTAAAGGATCTCGGTGATAGGAAGAATGAAGTCTCGATTGCCAACGTTGATTTATGTTCTCCAGTTGAGTACCGAATGCTACGAATCATTCAGCCTGCGCAAACTCCCAAACTTGCGAATGATCCAGATCTTCAGAGGAGGGTCTAGTAAGCAGCGGCAGCAGTGTCACCCCATGGGGTCGGCTTAGACCTTCCTAGACCACGTTTCCCTATGGCAAAACTCGAGTACGACTAATGCTCCGACAAAAATGATTCTATCGGCAGTCTCCCTCTAGCTGCTATCCCTAAGGCTCCTGGCACGGAGGAAGGCAAGTCTGAACCTGCATTTATGTAGGCTTTTGCCTACATTTGCATAGTAAATGGGCTCGATGAGGGCCCTTACTCTCCGCTGGAGAGAGATGAGACTATAAATGTTCTATGCCATATTCTTAGAGCCAACAGACAATGGTTGGAGCTACACTGGTGAAGTTGATTGCTGGGTACATTGCTAAAATAGACTTGCAGATCTCTGGAAGAAATGACTTCCCTTCTGGTGAGAAAATCTTCCAAGTTACTTCTTCCTCCATTTTTGAGACAGAAGAAGTACTATAACGTGCAATACAAACCTGTTCTTTGCACATACTTTACCTGCCATCACCTAATCCCCAGGAGAAAGTCCCCTCCACGATTAAAGTGAAGACGGTTTGAGTAGGGGGATTTGCTTCTCCCCACTACCTCTGGTAACAGCCGTAACAGTTATTGGCACTTTGTTGAAAGTTTTTATAGCTGTATGCCAGCTTCTCTAGAAAGAACAATAGCTGTATTGTTAGGAAAAATACAGATTACTTTCAAATGTGTCATTTTTGAATTTCAGTATCAAGCACCACAGTCAGAGAGAAAAGAAAACTTCCCTTTACAGCTAGTTAGCTTATTCAAATCAAAGACTTATTGATGTCATTTTTTTTTTATGATAACTAGTTCAGACCACTGTTGTTTGTTTTACACATTGGAAAGCAATGAAAAATAGAGTTAGATATATTTTGTGTTCTAAGGTTATGCTATCTTTAAAGAACTTTCTTTTAAAAATGCACACTTTTCCATTAACAGTAAGAGAGATGGAGGACAATTTTATTTATAAAACTAACAAATCAATATAATCTGTGGGTAGTGAAAAAATTGAGAATAGTTCTTCCAGGTGTTGCTCAGTCAAGTGTGAAAGGGTTCAGCGAGAGTAAAGAAAGATGCTGGAAAAAATATAGTTTTTTTTTTTTAAGGTAATTTTGTCTATGCTGTTCATAAGTTGCATCAAATCAAATGAAAATATAAGATATGGGAAGTTCTGAAATGAGGATGATGAGGAATAAGAAAGGGAATAAGGATAATAGACAGAAATGGAAATGAATTAAGAATGAATGTAGACTGAAATGAACAATAAAAAGCTGTGGATAACAGAAAGGAAAAGAAAATACATAAGAAGATGGAAAACAAAATGTTATACTGTAATGTTGTATTGAATGTGAACTAGGTTCTTGTTGTTAATTAACGTTTTTTAAACTAAAAAGCTTGGCATTTATGACACCGGAAGGAAACAAATATTAAAATGAAATGGGAGGGAGGGAAAAAATATTAAAGTAAAAATAAAATATAACTAAATTATATATAACATTAAACTTAATAAGAGAAATGAAATTTGAGGATTTGGAATTTTGAAGAAAATAGAGAATGAAATTTGTAACTAGAGTATTCAGCGTTATAGATGATTTAGGAGTTTATTAACCCTTTTACCCCCAAAGGACGTACTGGTATGTTTCACAAAAGCCATCCCTTTACCCCCATGGACATACCGGTACGTCCTTGCAAGAAAATGCTATGAAAAATATTTTTTTCATATTTTTGATAAATTTTTGAGAAAATTCAGGCATTTTCCAAGAGAATGAGACCAATCTGACCTCTCTATGACAAAAATTAAGGCTGTTAGAGCAATTTAAAAAAAAATATACTGCAAAATGTGCTGGGAAAAAAATAACCCCCTGGGGGTTAAGGGCTGGAAATTTCCAAATAGCCTGGGGGTAAAAGGGTTAAAGAAAGAGTGGAAAAATACAAGTTTCTACAGCAGTGTACTGCACAATTAGTGTATTAAAACAATTTAGTGCGTTATTTAATGTTAGTAGACTGCACATAACCAGTTGTTAAGTTGATTTTGGGAATTATTAGTTCACTGACCCTGGGGCAACAATGTTACTCTGTATTTTGATCTTCACTCTGGTTTCTGCTACACTACTCCTGCAAAGAGGGAGGGCTTACTGTATTACTTTAGTTAATTTTTTAATTTATCTTGTTCAATTGACTTTTCTATTTATATTATTAGTTTCTCTTATTTTTCTCACTTGTAGTTTATTCTATCCTATCTCTGTTTTAATTGGTGTAATTTTTAACTTGGTGTTGAAGTTTGGCTTGTAATGATAATAGTAGTAATGATTATTAATATTGTTATTGTCTATTATTATTAGAAATATGGTTTGTGTTTCCCTAGTTCAGAATTACAGGTATTGCATTACTTGTATAATTGTTAAAATGCTACGAAGCAGGACAATCGTAAGAACTTCAAGTATCAAATTTGTATGTTTTTTTTCAGCCTATAACATTCTTAATCTAGAAAATTTAAATAGTCCTTAGATTTATTTAGTGATGATTTTTATATATGATGTTGCTTTTGACTTTTGTTCTTTGCAGGTCTTTTGCTCTCAGTGGTTAAGTGACCATCAGATAGCAATGGGGACTAAGTGCAATAAGTTAATGGTTTATGATGTTAATACCAGACAAATGGACATCATTCCGTCATTACGCAGCATGGAAGCCATGCGACCACCAGATCAGCCTTGTGGTATCCATTCAATTGAAATTAATCCTTCTCGAACACTCTTAGCAACGGGTGCCCTAAACTCGCACGATGTTGCCGTGTATCGACTTCCAACTTTAGATCCCGTTTGTGTTGGGGAAAAAGCCCACAGTGATTGGATATTTGACATGTGTTGGTTGGACGATCAGTTTTTAGTGTCTGGGTCGAGAGACACACGATTAGCCCTGTGGAAAATTGACGATGAAACGGACAAAAGCGATACAAATAATCTTCCTAATTACGGACACATTAAACCCGTTAAAGTTAAACAGTGCAGTGGTGCTGAGAAAGTTCGGGCTGTTATATTTAATCCAAACCTAGTGGAAATTGTAGCACTCTCACTTAATGCTTATGTACATGTCTGGGATGCTAATAGATTTGCACAGAAGATGTCGAAGAAGCTTCCACATGCCATGGAGAACGTTTGTCTCACCAGGAAGGAAGATAGCTCTCTATATGCTATTGGGTCAAAATCTCACACTACTCTACTAGATCCTAGGACATTACATTATGTAAAAAAGGTAAGCTTCACTGAAACAATAGTCATGTTTCAGTAATAATTTCCACTTTGCTCTGGTCATTTATTGCACGGTTTATGTTGTATTGGTTTGTGAAGTTACGCATAAGTGATTTTTTGTAGCCTCATTGAATTGACTCTAGAAAATTTGAAGCAGTTGAAGGGTTGGTAGAACTTTATGTAAGGTTACTAGTTGCTTTACTGACACAAACTCATTATGTTTACATAGCCAAATTATCTATGGGTATGAGTCCTAGGTATGTTACCCAATTTTCAATTATTATTCATTCTTATAATTTCTATGTGCTAGATATTAGAGGTAAAGTAATAATGCCAATAAACTTTCAATG
Organism: Palaemon carinicauda; assembly: GCF_036898095.1. NCBI lineage: Eukaryota > Metazoa > Arthropoda > Malacostraca > Decapoda > Palaemonidae > Palaemon > Palaemon carinicauda. Next base: position 64,290,326 of record NC_090764.1, on the reverse strand, counting down.
GTACATAAAGAGTTTCTTGTAGTACTTAGCTAGATTATTGGTATTTCCCTCTCTGGCTTTTATTCCTGTTATTCTTTGCAAACTCTTGCTTGTTTTCTCCCAAGAAATTTAATTTTTTTATAAATTTTTATCTTGAATAATGTTTATTTTTCATTTTATTGGTTTTTCAGATAATGATCTTAAAAAGGGTCATTATATTCATTCTGTTCTTGAAAAGGTTCAAATGACCTTGTTTATATATTGTTACCACCATTCATCTGATCTTTTCAGCTTGTCGTGTATGTTCGTAACCTCTTTAGAAATTTGATGAAGAAAGTATGAATTCCCCTCTGCTAGTGGGTTTTATGTGAATTGAACATGATTTTTATCCCTAAAAGTTTAAAGGTTTAAAGGCCGCTCATGAATGGCAGAGGCAAGGGACAGTAACATTGCCCTATCAAGTAAGACAATGCCATTGATACTGACCAAATATACATATGATCAGCCCAACCCTCCTCTCCATCCAGGCTAGGACCAAGGAGGGCCAGGCAATGGCTGCTGATAACTCAGCTGATAGACCTATAGGCTCCCTCTAGATACTGAAATTCAATGAGGAACTAAATTCTGTTCAGATTAAAGACCTGTGCATAGATATTTTATATTTCGTACAGCCTGCTGATCCACTATATTAATGTTTCTTATTTTTCCTAACGCTGGAATTTACATTGTCAATCATTGAGCATGAATTAGTTTCCATAATGATAATTTTAGTTATTTTGATAATAATTCAAATTATTAAAGTTGTTATTATTAAAGTTATCATTATTTAGATGATTAGTATTTGGATTACTAAAATTATCATTTTGAAAACTAATTCATACTCAAGGGTTAACTCTGTAAATTTCAGCTTTAGCCAAAATAAGATACATTAATATATGGATCAGCAGGCTGTCCTAAATTCAGAACATCTTTGCACAGGTCTTTAGTCTGAACAGAGTTTAGTTGCCTACCTGCTATTCCGCCGTGCAATTACCTTGTGCTTTAGGCCTCTCTAATGTCCCTTTTGATATTATGGTGCTGTTCTAAAACTTTCTCATTATTTTCTGGTATTTTATTTTATTAGATATTTTTCTACTTTTTTAATTTACTGCTCCAAGGTAAGTTGACACACAGGTAAGCTTTGTTTTTTATATTTGTAATTGGTATGGTTATAGATTTTACAGGTATTTTAGTTTCCAGAGTTAATTCTTAAGCATTGCCAGTACTGTATTGTTCTCTGCATATGGAACTTTTTGTTATGAAATGTGGTAAGCTGATATAATGAGAGAGCCATTGTTTTTTTCCTAGGAACCTTCCTTCATGTCTTGTGCTTGTGTGTTTGGCTTCTTCTGGTGCCCATCTGTAATGGGGACCAGATCGCCGGTCATCGTTTTAATTACTAGCCGAGCTGCAACTGTATATGGTGAATTAAGATATGCCTGTAATTGGGAAAGCAGTTAAAGATCATTGATGGCCTTAGGAAAAGGACTAAGTCCACCATTTGAGAATTAGTGGCCTTGAATGTATGGATACTTTGCTGGTCATGCTTTGTGGGAAACTTGGCCATCTTCCTGTTATAGTTTAGCTATGGATCTTCTGTAGGGAGTGGTTATAGCAGCAGCTGCCGTTTCCAAAATTCTTCTCCTAGGGACAGCTGTACAGTATAACATTCACACATGAAACATGTAGGTTTCAACCAATTTGGTATTAGTGATAAAATATTATGATTGCTTTTCAGTTGGAAATTTTCAAGGGATAGTAGACTACGACCCTCTAATTACATGTATAAATTCTAGATTGTGGTAGTTGAGCAATTTCTTCTTGTACCTAGATGGATTATTGACATTGTTCTTCTGGCTTTGAAAATCAAGTGGAAGATTAAGGGCACAGCCTTTCCAGTAACTGGATGAGTGCCTTGAGGCCATTCCATTTTTGGAGTCTAGAGTTTGCTCCCAAAGATTCTGGCTGTAGTTGCAGGAAGCTATACTGGGCAGCCTATGCTTCTTAGATATTGTAACAGGTATATCAGTTGGTTCCCCTCTTGGCAAGTGTTGCTCATGTCTGCACTCTTAACTCGAGTTGTAGCCATCGGGAGGTCTTCACTGCCACTTTACACAGGTCAACTGGAATGAGTGCCTTCTTGATGAATGAAATATGCCATGGTGTTGAAGAGGCATGATGCCTGATTATCAATTGCCATTGCTCCGAACAGTGGCCTGAGCATCTTCAAAATATATGGAAGGCAAATTTAGTGTCTGGATTGTTTTCTCCTTTGGTCTCACTGTTCCCTGAGTGATATAAACCTCCATACCAATATCTGTAAGCCTAATAGGTGGCAGAGCACCTACAAAGTGCTAAAATTCTTGACCAGTGCTATGTGAGTGTGCCAGGATCAGTCAGTTGCCCAGGTATCACTTGAGGCTAATACCCATTGTGTGTGTCCGGGAAAACACCCTCATTCTTGGAGACCTTGTGTTCTGTTGCAAGGCTAAAGCACAGGGCCTTGAGCTGGTAGACCATGCTGTACCTGATATTTCCTCAATGTCAGATGAATATGTAAGTGCTGTATGCTTCCTGCAGGTTTACTGATGCCAGGAAGTCATCCTCTTGACTCTATTGTCTATGTGGAAGAGAGCAAGTCTTAGGAAACACATTCAGCCATGCCTGATCTTCAGTATAATCAATCTCCATCCTATCAAGGCCTTTCAGACTGTGAACAACTCTCTTTAAAACTCTGGTGATTTTGTGGGCCCTTCTCTGTGTCACTGTTGCCCATCATAGGCCAGAATTCTGCTTGGGTCTTTCATTATGGCCTCCTTCCCTGGCATTGACCTGACTTCCTCCCACAGATATCTGATCCTCACAGAGTACAGAGTGTAGAACTCAAGTTTGACCAGTTATAGGTAGAAGTAAGGGGGCCTTGACCAGGAAGTATAGGCAGTAGCCCTGGCGTGTGATCTCCACTACCCGTGGCTCTGTCATGCCTCGCACTCCTTCAGCATGACCCATCGCCTGAAGTAGTATGGGAGGGGCAGTAAATTGTACTCATATTCTTCACTCTCTAACCGTGAATTTTTTGACTGAGTATGAACTTTTGATAAGAGGGAAGGCCAGTCTTCAGAAAGGCTACTGAAACCTCCACTGCCCTTGTGGCTGACTTTGGAAGCTTGTTGTCCCCCAGGAAAGATGCATTCATTTAATGGGTCTGAAGTCCGGAGGTCGTAAGAAGAGATAAGGTCTGAGAGGTCCCAAAAAGCAGCATCCCTTTTCATTACAATACTTGCCAGGAAGTAGAGACTTTTCTTCCTCTAAAAATGGATGCCTTTCCTAAGGTGCAGAATCTCTCTCCATAGAGGAACATAGAGAGGAGACGTCCCCTTTTTTGTTTCATTTGTTTTATGTCGGCTACCCCCCAAAATTTGGGGAAGTGCATAGGTATATGTATGTATGTATTATTATTATTATTATTATTATTATTATTATTATTATTATTATTATTATTAGATAAGCTATAACCCTAGTTGGGAAAACAGGATGCTATAAGCCAAAGGGCTCCAACAGGGAAAATAGCCCAGTGAGGAAAGGAAATGAGGAAACAGAATAGTGCACCTGAGCATACCCTTAAGCAAGAAAACTCTTGAACACAAGATAGTGGAAGACCATGGTAAAGACTAGAGAACATTGGTTTTATTTTGGAGTATCCTTCTTCTAGAAAAGCTGCTTACCATAGCTAAAGTCTTATCTAGCCTTGCCAAGTGGAAAGAAATTCCAGAACAATTACGATGTAGTAGTTAACTCCTTTGAGTGAAGAAGATTTTTTGGTTATTGTCAGGTGTATGAGGAAAGAGGAGAATGTGTAAAGAATAGTCCAGACTATTTTCTGTGTGTAGGCAAAGGAAAAATAATCAGAGAGGGATCTAATGTAGTGATATCTGGCCAGTCAAAGGACCCAGTAAGACTAGTGGTAGTATCTCAATATATGGTTGGTGCCTTGGCCAATCTACTACTTGTCTATTTTGATATTGTTTACATTCTTTATTCATTACTTCTCATATACTACTGTAGTTTATTTATTTCCTTATTTTTTTCCTTGGAGCCCATGAGGTTTCATTATCTTTTTTTTCTAAATAGTGTTGTAGCTTAGCTAGTAATGATAATAATAAATGGCTTATTGTATAGTATTGCTGCCTCAGTGGCATTGATTTCATATAGGACTTTATCTATTGCCCTTATCTTATTCTTTTCTTCCATATTGCAGTCTGTTGGTTCATTTCCGGTTTCGACACAGTCGGGATAATTTCTTCGTCCAGTCACTGTGCGGGTCAGATCCATTTCAACAAATTGGTGACTCCTTCCATTAGTGCTATCATTTTCTTGTTCATCATTTCCTGGGTTTTTCATAGTCAATGTGGCAACGGGCCATCAGCAAGTTAGCAATGAGAACATCTGCATTAAGTTTGTGTTTGGTTTTTCTGTCTGGATATGCAGGGATTCCAAAATTCTTGGACACCGGCCATTGGGAACGCTCCCAGGGTTATTTATTGTGACAAAGTTCTTCCTTTTAAAAAACTGATAAATAACACTACTCCTCATGCCCAAGATGATGTTAGAAGAGGAATGCGGTGTGTGTGTGTTTATATATTCGTACCTTCACATTTAAAGAAAAGGCTATACCAAACTTGCCCCTATAATTTTCCTTTCAAGAAGTATGAATATTTCCAGATTACTGGCATACTACAGTATGGGAGAAAAGAATAAGAAAAGGGCAATAGAGAAAGACACATAAAATCAATGCCACTAAGGCAGAAATCCAGCACAATAAGATGCATTAAAGAGGATCTTTTATCAAAGATTTTAATAATGATGATGACCTAAACTAGCTAGAATGATTTTGTAAACTTTTTTTACATAATCCTCTTCTGAAAAGTGTTCAATCTCAGCCTCTAACGGGATATACTGTAGACCAATCTTAATTCTGTATTAAAGCATCTGGAATTTGCCTATCCATCTCGGGTATTTTAATCGATATAATTACGGCTCTTAGTATTAAAAGACATCCAGTAATCAAATCTATTTTTTTTTACATTAAGATGTGGTTTTACAGTATTTAAAATTTGACTTTTGAACCAATGGAAGATCTTTTACTTATAGATTTCATGGCTAAAATTAGCATTGGCTTCAGCTAAACACATAATAAACCACAAGCACTATCATTCAAGGTAGGCTTTTGAAGCATAAGATAATTTCTAAGAATGTTTAAACTTATTTCATTTTATGTTCACTACCTTCTATCGTTTTCTTGCTGATTTTTCCACCTGGCTACTAACTGTTTGGACATTTTGTAAACTGACCAACAATGATACTGATAATTTAGTAAATGGACCAAAATATTGGTCCTTTTGCAAAATGTTTTTGCCTTCCCTTAGAGCAAACATTATTTTAAGACAAATACTCTGTCGCAATATTTTCACTTCCTTTCTTTGGAAATGGTTGTATTTCATCAGAAAAGATCTCTCTCTCTCTGGTAAGAGCCATTCAGTAATTTTTGGACAAACTAGTGATATTAGTTTGCTATGTGGGAATTCAATTTTAAATTTGTCCTGTTCAAAATATTTATGTCATTTCTAGTTAAACTTGCAAAGAATTGGATCCAAATCTTAAAAAGGCCTTAAAGGTTAAGGTTCAGGTATTAGGAGCACACCCACTTTTCTTAATTTTTGCTAAAATCTTTCTTTGAAAAGTTTTAGCAGCATCTAAATAATGTAAAGGCTGCTCATCAATGGCAGAGGCAAGGGACAGTGATATTCCCCTATCAAGGAGGACAATACCCTATAGGCTGACCGTATATACATATGATCAGTGCCTAAGCCCCTCTCAACCCAAGCCAAGATCAAGGAGGGCCAGGTAATGGCTGCTGAGGACTCAGCAGATAGACCTATAGACTTCCCCCCCTCCTTAGCTCACAAGGATGGTGAGGTTGCAGCAACCTAAGGAACTAAAGAGTTTGAGTTGGACTCGAACCCCAGTCTGGCAATCACCAGGCAAGGACGCTACCACCAGGCCACCACAACCCATGCTGTTGTTTGTTGAACTATAGCTTGCTCATTTTTTTATCAGATCGATAAGCTTTAGGTCCTATTGTGGCTGCTGGCATTGTGAATTTCTTTTCATATCAATTTCCCATATTTCAATTGCTGTTGTCAAAGCCTTTTAGTTTATTATTATTATTATTATTATTATTATTATTATTATTATTATTATCATTTCTAGCCAAGCTACAACCTTAGTTGGAAAAGCAAGATGCTATAAGCCCAAGGGCTCCAATAGGAAAAAATAGCCCAGTGAGGAAAGGAAATAAGGAAATAAATTAATGATGAGAACAAATTAACAATAAATCATTCTGAAAACAGTAACAACGTCAAAACAGATATGTCATATAAACTGTAAAAGGACTTAAGTCAGCCTGTTCAACATAAAAACATTTGCTGCAACTTTGAACTTTTGAAGCTCTACTGATTCAACTACCCGATTAGGAAGACCATTCCACAACTTGGTCACAGCTGGAATAAAACTTCTAGAATACTGTGTAGTATTGAGCCTCTTGATGGAGAAGGCCTGGCTATAAGATTTAACTGCCTGCCCTCGGCGGAATTGACCAGGAAGACCTGAATGTAAAGGATGGTCATAATTATGAAAAATATTTTGCAACATACATAATGAACTAATTGAACGACGGTGCCAAAGATTAATATCTAGATCAGGAATAAGAAATTTAACAGACCGTAAGTTTCTGTCCAACAAATTAAGATGAGAATCAGCAGCTGAAGACCAGACAGGAGAACAATACTCAAAACAAGGTAGAATGAAAGAATTAAAACACTTCTTCAGAATAGATTGATCACCGAAAATCTTGAAAGACACTCGATAAGCCAATTTTTTGTGCAATGGAAGAAGACACAGACCTAATGAGCTTCTCAAAAGTAAATTTGCTGTCAAGATTCACATCTAAAATTTTAAAAGTCATACAAAGTTAAACAAACATTATCAATACTGAGATCCAGATGTTGAGGAGTCACTGTCCTTGACCTACATACAATCATACTTTGAGTTTTGTTAGGATTCAACTTCATACCCCATAATTTGCACCATGCACTAATTTTAGCTAGATCTCTATTATGAGATTCAGGAACCCCAGATCTACATTCAGGGGATGGAATTGATGCAAAGAGAGTAGCATCATCTGCATATGCAACATGCTTGTTTTATAGGCCAAACCACATGCTGTGTGTATATAGTATGAAAAGTAATGGGCCAAGAACGCTACCCTGTGGAACACCAGATATCGCATTTCTATACTCAATATGGTGCCCATCAACAACTCCTCTTTGAGATCTTTTACTTAAAAAATCAATAATAATGCTAAGAAACGACCCACCCACTCCCAACTGTTTGAGTTTGAAAACTAGGGCCTCATGATTAACATGGTCAAAGGCAGCATTAAAATCAAGGCCAATCATATGAACTTCCTGACCACAATCAAGGGATTTCTGGACAGCATTGGAGATTGTAAGAAGGGCATCACATGCTCCAAGGCCATTACGAAAACCAAATTGCAAACTAAGGAATAGGTGATTACCTTCAGCAAACCTATTAAGACGTTTTGCCAGAAGACATTCAAAAACTTTAGATAATATGGGAGTTATGGAAATTGGGCGGTAATCAGTGGGACTTGAGCTACCACAAACACATTTACATAGAGATTGAAAGCATTTGCAACGAATCTTAAGATCATAACAGTTAATGATGAACCTTTTTTTTAGTTTAAATTCTTTTATTATGCCCAGAGGGCCACAATCCTTCTCTTGTGGGCAGTAAGTCTGACTTTCCTGCCCAGTTGCCTAAACTAAGCTAACTTCCATAGTCATGTCTAGTAATCATAATTTCATAGTGTTTCTCCAGTAAGAGTTCTAAATGTTCTTTGTGCTTTACAGAGTTGAGTTTCTCTCATAGTCTTGAAATCTTGAATTACTTTAGTACTTCTGCAGTGAAACCCTTGCATTTCCGCATCCCTAGTCTTTCTTAAACTCTAGACTGGAAGGTAGAGGATGGAGTAGGTAGCTGTATCCTTATGTCCCTCCTCTCGCTAAAGTAAGCACTCTTAAACAATATCCTTTTACTTTGGAAGATGTCATTTCATATCATAGATGCTCTTAATTTTTATTGTTATTGGGGATGGATCAGCACAGCTGGTTGATTGCATCATGTGATCACCCCAGATGAAAGTTGTAAACATTAGTTTTGGGACAACGCGTTTGAAATCTTACAATAAAACGACCTTACTACGCTTTTAGGTTGGTTCTAATGCGGCTTTTTCTGCAAAATATTCATAGGCAACTATTTCCAAACTATACTGTACAGCAGATACAGTCGGACACAGGAATTCCTGGTACACCTTACTCTGAGGAAGTACACCTAGCCACACCTGTACTGCATGGCAAGTTCTTGTGTTTAGCCCAGCCCACCTCCCACCTCCTCTACCAGCTCTCCCTACACTATATTTTTTATTACTCTCCACAAAGTAAGGGTATGTTAGAGTGCACTTCTTCAGAACAAGGTGTACCAAAGACTCCTGTATCCAAGTGTACCTCGCAATTACTTCATTTCATTGTGAATGAGAGTCCTTATAAGCTTATCACTTTCACTTAGAATGGCTACTTGGTTTAAAGATTCATTAAATCTATTCTATTATAAATTCTAGTTGTTCCAACACGGAGTACTTACCTCGAACTACTTTCTTAGGAGTATCTGGGATCTCCTCCCAACTGACCAGAATTTTTTGTAGTTTACCCTACTCCCGTTTTCTATTCGGGGTAACCTCTGGCGGAGTGATACGCGCCACGAGGTGACCCGGGGTCAGAGAGATGCTTGCTCAGGTTTCGATCTTCAGCAATTTTTCTAGTCGCATCGCGATAACATCTCGACGCGCTCTCCTTATCCAGTGCGACCCTTTTGTGTCCCCGACCCCCTTTGTGTCTCACGCGGACCCCACGTGGTCCCATTGTGCTCTTTCCATACCCTTTCCTACCCTTTCCCTCTGTGTTCCTGTGTCTCGAGGTGCCTTACTAGTGCGTGATGGAGCATCCCGTCGTTGTCCCGGGCCTATGGCCGGTAAATCGTGTGGCGCTTTTCTTTCGAAGCCTGAAGTCGACCCGCACTCCTTGTGTTTGTCGTGTAGGGGCAGCGTGTGTTCCCCTACAGCCACGTGTCCGGAGTGCGAGTCCTGGAACGAGGTGCAGTGGGTGCGATACGGCACCAAGAAGAAGGCGTCCAAGAGGTCCCCTAGGAAGCCGAGCGTCTCCTCGCCCCTTGCTTCTCCCGATGCTTCGTCAGATTGAGCTTCTCAGCCGCCTTCCCCTACCCAGGGCCTACCCAGGGTAGGGGACGAGGTAAGTCAGTTGTGGGGAAGAGGCCCATTACTCTTCCCCAGGAGTCTGAGATACCTGCTAGTGGGGATGTTTTGTCGGTCCAGGCAAGTGGGGGGCCTGAGGGAGGGACGGGAGTGTGTTCGGAGGCCTGAATCCTGGTGCCAGCAGGGCACGTTTCTTCCGACGATCCTATGTGGGGGGGGAAGGCTGCTGCAGCCTCTTCCCCCGCTTCATGGAGCTGTATTTCAGGTACATCTACAGCCGGGGGAGACGCCGAGAAGGAGGACTCGCCGCCGTCGGATCCCCTCGCGTGGGCGCCGCCGAGGACGCCCTTCAGGTCGCCCATGAGGCTGGAGGAAGAGTTCGAGGCCTGGTTCCCCAGCCAGAAGTTGCCTCGCTCTCCCCCAGCGCCTTCAGCAACGCTCCCTCTCGTCTTCCTGGAGCCTTCGTCGCCTACGGATCGACACGTGGAACCACCAGCAACGTGGGACGACTCGGAGCCTTCGGTGCGGTCCTACAGGTCTTCGGGGTCCTCGTTCGAGTCATACTCTTACTCCTCAGAGGATGGAGCTCCGAGGGACCAAAGGAGAAGACGAGACAGGTCCCGCAGGAGGAGGTCCCGTTCACGTTCACGTTCCCGCTCCAGATATCGCCACGCCAGGAGGCACGCTAGATCCCCCAGGAGGAAGTACAGAAGAAGCCGCTCCCCTAGGGAGGAATGGGTGCGTGTCGCCATCCCGCGCAGCCACCTCCTGAGAGCTTCAGCAGTTCCGGATACCTCTGGCTGGCTCCCAAGGTCTCGTTCTCCCACCGCAAAGTACATCCCCTGCAGCAGGTCTGAGCGTCGGAGGGAGTCCTCACTTCAGGCCCTAGGAGACAGGCATAAGTCCGCGAAGGTTCTGGCTCCATCCACCCAGCGGAGAGAGTCGCCCCTTCGGCCTGGCAGCCGTGTTCCAGCCTTCAAGTCTGGACAAGCCGGCAGGAACGCGAGAGACATCCACCAGCCACGATGAAGCCTGCAGCAGCCTGGTCCCCCGTGGGGCGAGACAAGCCCAGGACGGAGGCCTCCGTCCCAGTTTTCTTTATTTTCTAAGCCACAAGATGTTTTGACTTTTATAACCTTTAGTAGAATATAATGGTGTCTTTTAAAGCTCATCATTAAAACTAATAAACAAAAATCTTTTATGCATGGTTTGCAAGGTAATTTACTCATGGCTCAACATAGGAAGTGTTCTTGAAATCTTTCCTTGGCAGTTAATTCTAGTGTTTCAGAAGGTTTTCTTTGAGCATAGAAGGCTGGGTTTGTTGTTTATAGAGGGAATGATGACAGTACTGCCACTCCAAACGTATCTTTACCTCAGTCGTAACTAGTTTGAGTACAGGTTTGTTATATTGGGAATTGAACACCATTAACTCCATTTTTGGGTAGCTCAGAAATCCACTTAGTTCTAGATTCAGTGTTATGTTTCAGGCCTAACCTACCCAATTTCAAACCCTAGCCTATGCTAAAGTGGTAACTGGTGGGTCATATACTGTACACCATTCAGTAATGATTTTGGTTGTATACATTCAATCCCAAGGTCAAGATCCTCTTACAGCCTCTCAAATTCTTTATTTACTCCTGCCCTTCTTCAACATAACTATCACACACTCATATTTCCAGCTGGTCTTTTCGACCCTAAGAGTTTGTGAGGCTAAAGACTAAGATGGTATCCTGGATCCTTATTTCTCATTTTATTAAAGTACCGTAAGTACCGCTTGACTTCTGCTTAGTCCTTATGTGCTGAAATATTAATCTAGGTATTTTATTCCTTCGATTGTAAAATAAGCGCTCCTCACGTCTCTTATTGTTATGTGATTAGTGTGACATATCATATTATTCCATCAGACAAATTAATTATTCTCCTTTTGCATAAAGATTCACCAAGTCATTTCGATTGTATGTGGTTTGTATGACTGGGTGCACCTTTCCCTTTAAAGTTTGACCATTAACCAATTTTATCCTTTTCTCAATAAGTTAAATATACTGTTTAGTACTTCACTTTCTTGAACAAGCCTCTCAATCGCATACACCTTAGTGTCTGTAAGTAGTAGGTAGTCATTCAGAAAACAGTTTAGGAATACTGTATGTTTAGAGATGATTTTGAATTAGTCTTTAAGATAAACTATTTAATAAAGCCAGATAAACTGCAAAGTACATAGTTAATGCAGAGTAAGGCTGGTATTTCAAGTTCCCTCATAATGCCCAAGTCTTTTACTCTTCTATATGGATCATTGCCAATCTACTCGCGAATTATGGTCTGTTTACTGTGTTGTTACCCATCCACATGGACATTACATATTATTTTATCAAAACTTTAAGAATATCTTTTTAATTATTTTGTCATATGTTGCATTGAAAGAAATATATAATTAATTTGAACATTTTAACTTCATATATTGGTCAGCCTATTTACCGATTGCCTTAGTTGCCAGTTACCTAAAGCTAGTTAGGTGCAGGTAATTCATTTTAGATACTGGAAAGCCTTTGATGATACAAAGTAAATCCATGAACCAGTGGCAGTAGGGCAGAACTTAAATGTCCTAAGAGATTCATCATCACTAGGCCACATTCAATGTGGAGTGTACAAGATATTCCTCGAAGTTCCAGATTGCAAAGGAGATGTTCATTTGGACAGGATGTATCAGCCTATGTGGGTTCTACGGTGAAGGTAAAGAACAGGTATTTGACTCAATGGTGAGAAATCTCTGAGGCACATTTAGTGATAGTGATAAAGCAGTTTCTCATCTGGTTGGCCAAACTCAAGCCAGTCTATGGCTCTGTATTTGTTGACAAGCCTATACCTTATTGGATATAGGAATTGCCTTTGGGCGATTTTATACCGTATTCTCTCTGTTTTTTCTGTGGGAAACAAATGGTTTTCAGTGTGTGGGCTGCAAGTTATTTTTGAGAATTATGTGGCATGATCAAATTGAAACTTTTAGTGTAAATGAAACCATCAGTGAATCACCTTCAATTTCTTACTGAGAAAGTACAAGATTTTTGGTCAATCTATTCTGAAGAAGTGTTTTAATTCTTTCATTCTACCTTGTTTCGAGCATTGTTTTCCCGTCTGGTCTTCAGCTGCTGATTTTGAAAAGTAGTGGAGATTATTGTTATTATTATTATTATTATTATTATTATTATTATTATTATTACTAGCTAAGCTACAACCGTTGTGGGAAAAAGCAGGCTGCTATAAATCTAAGGGTTCCAACTGGGAAAATTAGCAGTGAGGAAAGGAATTAATTAAATAAATAAACTATAAGAGAAGTAATGAACAATGAAAACAAAATATTTTAAGAACAGTTATCAACATTAAAATAGATTTTTCATATATAAAATATTAAGATTTAAAAAGCTCAGAGGAATAGAAATAATGTAGAATAGTGTGCCTGAGGGTATACACCCTCAGGCAAGAGAATTCTCCCCAAGACAGTGGAAGACCATGGTATAGAGGCTATGGAACTACCCAAGACTAGAGATAGTTTGATTTGGGAATGACCCTCTAGAAGAGCTGCTTGGCAAAGCTAAAGTCTCTTATTTTACCCTTACCAATAGGAAAGTAACCACTGGACAATTATGTAGTGCAGTATTTAACCCCTTGAGCGAAGAAGAATTGTTTGGTAATCTCAGGGTTGTCAAGTGTATCAGGACAGAGGAGACTGTGGAAAGAATAGGCCTGACTATTTGTTGTATGTAGAGGCAAAGGAACCTTGGGTTCTTCATGTCTTGAAGGTGGGCTATGTATCCCCTTCAATCAGATTGCTGTGTAAGAAATTTCTCCAACAGTTTTTCCAACTTACTCCTACAACTCAAGAGAAAAAATAGCTAGCTCTTTGGGAAGAAGTACAAATCTAATTGACAAAGCAATTGAGGAGAGGAAAATGATTTCTCCAGGCTTTTACAAGTCTGATTGTGGTCCCAGAGTTGTCAGGGGGATGGAGACCAGGGCTGGATGTATGTATAAAAACTACAGAAGTTCCTTTGAGTTGCAAGATTTTTAATGGAGACAACCTCGTCTGTTATACCTTCAGTTCAAAAGGACAACTGAATGTTCTTGCTAGATCTTTCATATGCTTATCATCCCTTGCTAGTGCTTCCAGTGTTGTGAAAGTTTTAACGAGTTTTGTGTTCGGGAGATTTTTCAGCTCATGTTCCTTCGTTACAATCTCAGCATGGCCCTGCATGTATTCACTCGTGCTATGGCTCCAGTCCCCAGATGGCTAAATCTACTAGGTATCTGGATTCTTCTGACCACGAAAACTAGCCACCCCTGACAGAATCTTTAAGGAGTTTTGAATGCAAAATCAATTGTTCCCCATATATTTCCTAAGTTGAGATTTTTAATAAACTGGAAGAAGTATGTGCTTACTCCAACTCTCTAAATTTAGCCATTAGAGAGTGACAATTGAGTTGGTTCTTTTTCAAGTTTTTTTCATTTTCAGAGAGAAAAAAAAAAACTGAAATATTTCATCAGACAGCCAGCAACAACTCACCACTGGTTGAGTCTCCTAGTGTTGATGTCTTCCTTACAGAAATATTTGTCTCATGGCTGATTGAGAAAGTAATTACAGTTCTAAGCATTTGGAGCAGGTTGTTGGACCCAAAAAGGAAACTTGTTTTGCCATGGGAAGAGTTGGATTAATTGCTAAACTGGTTGAGCAATCAAAGACCAATTTTCTAGAATCAATCTTATCTCATATCCTTAACTTCATGCTATTTACAGATGCATCTACTAAAGATAGGGAGCAACTCTGGACAGCTAAAGGCTGCTTAGAATTTGGAACTCAATTGATAAGCTTTTGCTCATCAATTGCTTACAGCTTCTAGCTACTCTAATAAACAAGATGGTTTCTCTCCTCTCGGACAACCCCTCCGCATTTTCTCATAAAAAAACAGCCAGGTACCAAGTTAAGGTCCTTTTTCATTTTAGCTTATGAACTTTTACATTGATGCCACAGCATGTTACCGAATTCATGTAAGTAATACCTTGAGATACGAGTGTCCTAACATACGAGAAATTTGAGATACGAGGAAAATTTCAAGCAAATAATGTCCTGAGATACAAGAAAAATTTGAGATATGAGGTGGCTGCCAGGTAGCCGAGTGTGCGAGAGGCTTCTCACCAGGACTGCATCGCTCGGTCTTTCCCATCGGATCTCCGAGCATCGGCTGTAGTGTTTGCTTTTTTTACGTGTTTTTTTTGCGTAAATCAGTGCAGAATTAAGTGAATAATCAATGGGTCCAAAGCAAGCGAGTTGAAACAAGGGTAGTGAAAAGAAAAAGCATACGATGACAATGGAGATAAAGCATGAAATAATAAAAAAACATGAGAGTGGTGTAAGAGTGACTGAGCTGGCTTGCCAATGTGAGAGGAGTACATCAACAATATGTACCATCCTCAAGCAGAAGGATGCTATAAAGAGCACCAAGCCTTCCAAAGGAGTAACCATCCTTTCCAAGCTGTGCAGTGATATCCATGACGAAATGGAGAGGCTTCTTTTAATAAGGGTAAAGGAGAAACAGTTGGCGGGAGATAGCGTGACCGAGACTATATGTGAAAAGGCCAGTAGAATCTACAATGACTTGAAAGGAAAGCAAGCAGCTGAGAGAGGGGAGACTTCGACGCTAGTGGAAGCCTTCAAAGCCAGTTGTGGCTGGTTAGATAACTTTAAAAAAGGACTGGGAAACACTCGGTTGTAAGGCATGGGGAAGCAGCAAATTCTGAATCGAAAACCGCAGGGGACTTTGTTACAACCCTTGCCTAGGTTATCGCACAACATAGCTACATCCCCCAACAGGTGTTCAACTGCAATGAAACTGGCCTTTTCTGGAAGATGATGCCCAGGAGGACATTCATCACGGCAGAGGAGAAGAGACTACTGGGCCACAAACCCATGAAGGACCGGTTAACTCTAGCCTTGTGTGCCAAGGTCAAGCCACTGCTGGTGTACCACTTGGAAACCCACGTGCTTTCAATAGCCAAAGGTTCTTGAAAGAAAAACTGCAAGGGATGTGGCGTGTTAATGCTAAGGCTTGGGTTACGCGACATTTCTTCACAGAACGGGTTATTCTGTGCTTTAGTCCTGAAGTCAAAAAATATTTGGCCGAGAAAAACCTGCCATTGAAATGTCTCCTGGTCCTTGACAATGCCCCTGGTCACCCTCCTGGTCTCAGAGAGGACATTCTTGATGAGTACAGGTTCATTAAGGTCCTTTATCTCCCACCCAACACCATGCCATTCCTCCAGCCCATGGACCAACAAGTAATTTGCAACTTGAAAACACTGTACACGAAGCATTTGTTCAAGAAATGCTTCGATATCACAGACAAAACCTATCTCACCCTTCGTGAATTTTGGAAGGAACATTTCAATATTGTCCATTGCTTAAAATTATTGACGCTGCATGGCAGGGTGTCACAAGAACTCCTCTTAATTCAGCATGGAAGAAATTGTGGTCGGCTTCCATCGCTGAGAGGGACTTTGAAGGGTTCGATGCGACAGACCTTGACGACCCCGAACCTATTGTGGTGGATGAAAGTGTCCTTGTCGAGGAGCATCAGGAAGAGCTCACAACACAGGAGTTGATCGAGCTCTAGGAGATGCAACATTCGGAGGTGTTGCAGGAGCTCAACAGCGAGGATCAGGTGGAAGACGAGGGCCGCCTTTCTACGACGGAAATCAAAGACATGTCAGCGAAGTGGCAGGAGTTTTCTAATTTTATGGAAAAGAGGCACCCGGACAAGTTGGCGTGTGGTCATGCGTTAGCCTTTTGTGACGACACTTGCGTACGTCATTTTCTTAACATTTTGAAGGGGAGACAAAAGCAAACATCCCTTGATAGGTTCCTTTTAAAAAGGCTGGCAAAAAGTGAAGGTGAAAGTGAGACAAAAAGAGCCAAGCTGGAATAAGAAAAAAAGTAAAAAAAATTCAAGTGAAAACAATTAGCATGAAGTTTAGTGTAACGTAAGATTAACATTTATTTTTAAGTGTGTCTACAGCAAGCTAATTTCATTCAAGTTAAATTTAAAGTTGCTAATTTCATTTTTAAGTTAAATTTTAAGTTTAAGTTATGTTACGTAGTGTTACAAAAGTGTTGCATACCGAACGTGTTGCCGTCAAGTCTCTCTCCTCCCCATCCTCTCTCCCTCCTCCTCCTCTGCACACACCGCCGTTAGCCGCTACCGTCTGTGTTGAAGGTAAGAACTCCATAATAATATTACATTTTATTGAGGATCATAACTAGTACATAGTTATTTGTTATTTTGTGAGTGTAGAATGTGAATTAGAACAATTAAAAACATGTTTTTCCACTGTAATATACTGTTTTTAGGGTTTTTTTTCAGAGGGTGGGAACAGATTAATTTTTTTTAGTTATTTTATATGGGAAAAATTGATCTGAGATATGAGCAAATTGACACACGAACTTGGTCCCGGAACGCATTAAGCTGGTATCACAAGGTATTACTGTACATGTTAGTGGATCAGTTGAACAGGAAGAATGAGCTAATTTTTACCGAATGGTCTCTTCAACCACAAAAATGTAAAGTTATAGAGGAATTGGAAAAGCCTCATATTGACTTGTTTACCACATATCTCAATCAGAAAGATTAGAAGAATTTTACGCTGCAATATTGGACTAACATGTTTGGGCAGTAAATGCCTTGTTGCAAGGCTGGTCAGACCTAGAGGTTTAATACACTCCATCTCTTTATCTCTTTACCATGATCATTAGCGTGATCAAAACATTCATACAGTTGAGAAATTCAAAGAGAGCAGTTCTGTACTCAAAGAAAATGGTTGTCAGACATCTGTCTCCATGGAAATTACCAGATGTCTTTCAATAAATATTTTATTGGAATAAAAAAACATAACTTGACTTAGAAGCGAGGTCTCTTTTTAAAGAACATGTTGAAGAACATAGGGAATCTTCTTTTATACATACTGATGCTGGAGTATATAGTAGTACTTTTAATTGTAAAGGTGCACTTCCCCTAGTATCCTCTATATTTACTGCCAAATTATATAGCATAATAACCACTATTAAAAAAACTTAAATAAAAGAGGAAGGCAATTTTAAAAATTTTAGTGATGCAAGAAATGTTCTAGATAGAATCTTTAGAAGTTTTTAATTTCAGTAACCCTTTAGTTTTAAATATTTTAAAGAGAGGCTTTTTATTGTTGGACTGAGAGGTATAACAGTTCAATTTTGCTGGGTTCCTGCTCATATGTGTGTGCCTGGAAATGAGAAGGCAAATTTACTGGCAAATAATGCTGCAGCTGAGTTGTTACCAAGAAAGTGATCCCATCCTCTGTAATGATTTTTTTTACCTAGCATTAAGAATTTGCTTTATAATAATTGGCAACAGCATTGGGATAACTTATTTGGAAATAAGATGAGAGAAGTAACAAATTTTATATCCTTAGAGGTATATCATGATGCTCCAAGAGTAGGAGACTACTCTGTCGTCTCCGCATTGGTCATACTCGGTTGACAACAGCCATATTGTGACGACTGTTTGGTACCCCTTATAGTGAGGCATTTGGTGAATGAATGCCCCACTTTTAGCACTTTAAGAAATAGATATCTGAGGCTTAATATGAGGATGGCAGGTTCATCCTTGCCAAGATTCTTTGACACGATGTGTCGTACTATGCTAGCAGTATTTTTAGATTTATTTCAGAAGCAGGTCTTCTGAAAGCTATTTAACTTTTATTAAGACATATTTGCTTTTGTTGTTTTATATTGAATATTCTTTTATATTTTAACTTTTATCAAATGATATCGGTGTCAGTGACCATAGATGTCCTGATGCCAGAGAACTCCAAGTCAATCAATCAATCACGAACATCTGGCCTTGAGTAACCAAAGGGTCATCTAATACACCAGAATCCCCTCAGGCTTATGGTGAGACTCAATCTATGCTTTGAGAAAAAGCATTTTGAAAGCTCTCTAGACTTTCTGTAATTGCTCCCAAGAAAAGGTTCACATTTTCACTGTGCAAAATGTAATGGTCTTTGTTGTAAGTCTAGAAGTTTTCTTATACAAACTACTCTCTTTACAATATAAATTTTTTCTCCTATGCCAAAGGTTTCTTAGTATTTAATTATCAAGGACTGTACATCTGTGTTAAAATGCACAAATTTGGATGTAACTAGCAGTACCATCATTAAAGATGTTATCAGATCTTTCTATATTAAGGATCCATCGAAGTCTAATTTGATCCCTTGAAATTTGGACATAAAGTCACAGAAATTGCCATTGAACATCAGTTCAAGCTCATAGATTCAATTGGATTCATAGAGCTTTCCTTGAAGACCATGTTTTTTTTTTTAGCCCTTGAACAAACCAAGTGGTTTATGGAATTGCAAGCAGTGACCTTTAATAAGGACTTTCATGCAGGAGCAATTATATATCTATTTTCTGTTCCCAACTTTTAGGGCCAAGAATGACTTCAAATGTAAGAATCTTCCTAGATGTTTTCTCTTCTTTCTCAATGCCAGTGAGAAAATAAGTTGTTAGGAAATCTATCCCTGTCCAGTTAGGTCCTTAAACAAATATACGGAGATATCAGATTCTGTATCTAAAATTCCAAGAATCTCTTTGGTGTCTTATTGATAATTTTTGCCCTGTTTCAAAGAATGGTCTATCCTTTTCCATGACTTCAGTCATAGATGTTCACCAAAGCTTGGCAGAATCTATTTTTCTTGCCTGCAAAGCAAGTTCAGTAGGTCCCCTTTTTTGTAGCAGAGTACAGCTAGATAAAGAAAGTACTACAGTGATCTCTTTCTTGAATTAAAGGGTGAGTTAGGCACTTTAGAAATGTTTTATAGGCCAGCATTCATTTTATCCCTTATTGTTAGGGCAATAATATATAAGGACTTTAAAGTTATGGAGTCCTTTGCTTTGCAAATCGTCTCTCCTTTTAACCAAGTTGGGAGAGAAGTTACAAGATCCCAGGTTGTGTTTGGGTATTTTTTTTCTGATGGTTGAATCCTTCGTATCAATCTTAATGGGTGTTTTGCTATTTATCTTTTATTTCTGAGTGGATTTCTATAACAATTCTTATATGTTTACTTCTACCCACCTTCTGGTCAGTGTGGGAATCAACACAATGAAATTTCTAAATGAAAATCTATTTCAATGAAAATTTATTTCAATGCTTACCAAACACTCATTTGAACTTGCCCTCCTTCCCGACATCTGCTGGGACAAAAACAGTATGCAATGAGGAAAAACGATAACTTCAACAAAATATAAACTTGTCTCATTTATACGATCAAATATAGATATTGGATAGTCTCAATAAATAAATTTTCAATATTTACTAATCATTCTTATGATCAATCAAACTCACCAAAATAATTATATAATACTGTACATGATTCATATATACAGGGTATTTTATATATATATATATATATATATATATATATATATATATATATATATATATATATATATATATATATTTATCTATCTATCTCATCATCATCATCATCATCATGTCCTATGCCTATTGACGCAAAGGGCCTCGGTTAGATTTCGCCAGTCGTCTCTAATAAAGTTACCATGAAACATAAAATACATCCAGCCCTCAGTTTTTACGTATTTCATCTTCACGGTTTGATTATCCACATATTTATATCTGAGAATTATTTTAGATAATAGTTTTAATTCTTTGCAGCATCATCCTGGTTAGGATTTATGCGCAGCTTGACGTATTTGTTCCTCTGCTTCTTCTCTCTCATTTTTATATCTCCCACTGTACTTTATACTGTATTTTGCTCTTGTGAATTGTAATAGCATGTTACTATCCAGTTATTACCCACTGTAGCAATAATGAGAACAACAATAATAATAATAGTTGGAAGGTAAAGAAAAACTAAACCTATACACAATACCCTTATCACTGTCACTTAAAAAAACTCTTAATTCAGTATTACAAGTTATAAAAATCTGTCTTATGATAATGTTTTTTTTTTCATCAATATTGTTGGTGAAAATAGTTTGTTTTACTGGTTGTGTACTAATGATATGTATTTTTATCATGTCTTTATTTTTTCCCCAAAGGTTAATGCTAGAATTACGGGTTGTGGAATAAGATCGGTCAGCTTTCACGGAGATGTTTTAACGATAGGTACAGGAGTAGGAGCCATCATGTTTTATGATATGCGTGCAGGGAAGTATATGGAGTCCACAATGAACAGGTAAATTTTAAGATTTTATAGTATCAGAATATTTTAAGAAAATATAAGGGGTACAGGTAAATTTTAGGCTTTTATAGTTTCAGAATGTTAAGAAAAGAGTGTCTCTTTTCTCTTGAATAAGAAGGCCAATAAAATTAATTTTTGTTCCGACGTGATATACAAACCTCGTAATCATTTAATATAAGAATTCGCTTTAGCTCAGCTGAAACAGCCGAAGAGAAAGTAAACCAGGCAGTTGTGCTGATTGGTTGGCTGGAGGTATGGGGTGGAGCTTACCTCATTCACTCACTTCGGCTCAACGTGGATGGTTGTGCTAAACTCCGCTCTCTACGCTGCAGCCCTTTGCCTTCTCTTGTGCTTGTGCACTAGTGATTATGTCATTGTTATGAAGAAAAAAGTTACTTTTTAAGATGCGATGTTGTGCAGGCCATGGCGGGCGTTGCAATGGGTGGCTTTCGTCACCTTCTGTAGACCCGCACATGCTCTGCTCGACATGCAGGGGAAAACCTTGCTCTTCTTAAGGTTCTCCTTGCCGTAGTGTGAATCCTGGCTGCCATTTTGGGAAGCCCGGATTCACAGCCTGTCGGGTTTTTCTCGGGTTTTGCCAGGGGAGCGGGTGACCTCAGCGCTCCCGCTATTTAGGCGATCTCGAGAGACACCCGACAGATTGTTGGACCGTCTGATACCGATGACGACACGTTACTTGGTAAGAAGGGGGAACTTTGGGTGTCTCTTGGATTATCAGGTAAGCTTGACTTAAATTTGTTAAGACACCGTTTAAATATGGGTTGTAACTTTATCGACTCCCATGTTCACTGATGCCCCTGTTGTTGACTATGTACCTGATAAAGCATTTGTTCCTGGCAAAATGCAAACTTTTTCCAAGGGTTAAATAAATGCAGGACTCTCTCTGTTAAAACAAGGGAGAGTAAGGATTTAATCACTGAGATTTCTTGAACGACTGATGGCAAACCCTTTACAGCTTCGCCCGCGAGTCAGTTAAAATTAAAATTTGCCAAATCTCCTGCTGAGAAGCAATTAAAATTAAAATCTGCCAAACTCCTGCTGATACAATATGTTTTTCAGGTTCACCATGTTCACCGACCACGGCTCTTCCTACGGACATGGCTCAGGTTGTTCATCCTTGTCCAGTGTCGTCTGCTGTTGCCTCGACCAATGTTCCAGTACCTCGGAAGGGGCACAAGAAGAGGAAGCGTGGGCGGTATTCCTCTTCTAGTTCCTCCTTTTTGTCTTCATCTTCTGACTCTGACACTTCTC
Organism: Palaemon carinicauda; assembly: GCF_036898095.1. Classification (NCBI taxonomy): domain Eukaryota; kingdom Metazoa; phylum Arthropoda; class Malacostraca; order Decapoda; family Palaemonidae; genus Palaemon; species Palaemon carinicauda. The sequence goes on along the minus strand of NC_090764.1, from coordinate 64,268,350 downwards.
CCCCAGGGGAAAGAGGAAAGCGAAGAGGGCCAGGAAGGCCAGTCGGAGTCGAAGGGACATGGCGCCCCGAGACACCTCTTTTCCTCCGGAGAATGAGGGCGACGTGCGAGATTCCCGTGTTCCCCGCACTAGTGGGATTGTTCACGGCAAATTTCGCGCAAGGCCTCCATGCACGACAATCGCACTCGAGGGCGTAGGTATCGTCTTCCAGAGCATGGTGACGGGGTCCTCGGGCCCCCGATCTACTGCTAAGACTCAAATTGAACTGCTCTTGAGCGAGGAAAGGAGAGTCCTGGCTTCGGCACGAGAAATCTCAGCTGTGGTCTCGTGAAGAATCCGCGGTATGCACGACTACCTCCACGGGGGGGGCCATGCAGACCGACTCAGCAACTCGTGTGTCGCGTGAGCAGGGAGCATGCCCAGACAGCAGCGCACTCGACCTGCGCAACTCGGGCCCAGCACGGAGCCACCTCGCGCATACCAGCCGCGCAAGATGCAGCCAACCCCCATGCGTTCTGGCCATGTAACAGAGCGAGGGTATTCATGGGGGATGTCATCACCCGTGCAGCATGTCGCTTCCCCTACACCTACGGATGTAGCAGGACCGAGGGATCAGCCACTTCCACGGCCTTCACCAGCCGTGGAGACGGTAGATCCCAAGTTGGAGTAGCCGTTCCTAGAGGTCATTAACCTCATGTGTGAGATTGCCTTAGGGCTCCTCCTGAGGTAGTGTCTGAGATGAGTGTACAGCCTTGGAGATCCTATGGAAGCTCCCGAAGGCAGTTCACGGCCCATCACACTACCCTGGTCGAGACAGGCTGCTCGAGCATTGGACCGAGTTAGTGACCAGATCGCAGGACCTGGTGACTCACTTAGGAGCCAAGGTTCAAACAAGCTTCTCCCTCAACCACTCCAGTGACAGAAGAGGTACTATGTCACAGTCTTCTGTGTCTTGTCCTCTCCCTCTTGACCCCGCGGTCAGAGCGCTTGCTGGGGGGTTCCTCGGTCGAGAGCTTGAAATCCGAGAGAGTGTCCTTCTCCGCCTCTGAGATTTCACCTATGGAGTCCATCTCTGTAGCTGCTCTCAAGGCTGCTTCGTGGCTCGACTACTGGTGTGGTACGGCCACAGTGTTCGCGCGGGACACCAAGCTCGCTACCCCCGAACACATGGAGCAGTATAGGAACCTGGCTTTGTCTGGTGGGAAAGCTGTTGCTTTTCTCTAGGACCAGCTTGCTACCCAGTATGCCAATCTGATCCTCAAAAAACGCGAGGCAGTAGCCGCTGGTTTGGCGAGACAGAGTGGTTCAGGAGAGGCCCTGGCACTCGGGAACACTCCTATTAGAGCTGCAACTTCTCTCTTTCCACCAGAGGGAGTTCGGGCCGCGTGGGATAAATGGCGCCTCGACTCGAAGGACTCCATTTTCCACCAGGCGCAGGCTGCGAGTTTCAAGGGACCTAGTCCCGCGAAACCATCCGCAGCCAGGCCGAGTCAGGCCAAGCCCACGGGAAGTAGCAAGGGTACCGCTGGTTGTGCTCCTGCTGCTCCTGTGCAGCCAAGACCTGCTCCTGTTCAGAAGGGTTCTGCCCCAAAACAGACCTTTCAGCCTCACTCGGGAGCTCCTCCACGTCGGGGAAAGAACAGGTGCAAGCGAGGGAAAAGGAAACGCTGAGATTGGCTTTCCCCTTCCCATGCTGCCGAAGGTAGGGGGATGCCTATCACGCCATTGGGCAATGTGGCAGCACCTCGGGGCCGAGAAATGGGTAGTGTTGACCCTTTGCAAAGGGTACAAGCTCCCATTTGTGCTTCATCGGCCCCCCCTATCCTCCACTCCAATAGCATTCCACACATATGCTTTAACATCTCTTGAAGACTCTGGCCTTGGAGGCGGAGGTCCAGGAAATGTTGGAGAAGGATGCGCTAGAAGTCGTATACGATCAGTCACCAGGGTTCTACTGTCGTGTCTTCCTTGTTGAGAAGGCAACAGGAGGTTGGAGACTGATCATCGACCTTTCGCCATTGAACAAGTTTGTTCAGCAAACTGCGTTCAAGATGCTAACAGTTCGCACTGTGCTGTTAGCCATCAGGCAGTACGACTTCATGCTTTTGATAGACTTGAAGGACGCGTACTTTCAAGTACCAGTTCATCAGTCGTCTAGAAAGTACCTCCAATTCACCTTCCAGGGCATGGTGTACCAGTTTAAAGTCCTGTGCTTCAGACTGTGCACAGCTCCTCAAGTGTTCACACGAGTGTTCATGACGGTAGCAGCATGGGCCCACTCGAGGGTCATCTGCCTACTGATGTACCTCGACAACTAGCTGATTCTCGCTCCCTCGCAGGAGCAGTTGATTCAGGATCGAGACTCGCTTCTGGCTGTTTGTCGCGATCTGGGGATCGTGGTGAACTACGAGAAGTTGAACCTCATTCCCATCTTCCTGAAAACCTTGAAAGGAGCTGAGTACACCAACTCCAAAGTCTCAGCACTGAGCAAGAGACATCCCACCTTTCTTGCTCCTTCCCCAATCTCTTTCCCCTTTTCGGAGAAAGCACTAGACTTTGCCGTCAAGTCAGTCGACGAGGGAAAACCCTGCCCAACCTGAGCTCCATAAGGCACTAGAAGAGTTGAAAGGCCCAGGCTTACATGGCTGAGGACTATGAAGCATGAAGTAGGAGAATGAATGGAGAAGTATTGATATAAAAGCTCAAGATAGAGATGTCTGGCGAAATTCAACTGAGGCCCATTGCATCAATAGGCATAGGAGGAGATGGTGGTGATGATGATTGACAACATCAAGAATAAAACTAGAAACCAGTTTGATAGATTAGAAACACAATGCTATTTGTATGCGTGTCAACCATCTGATAAAAATGCGTACAATAGGCACTCTTCATCTTGATAAAGGCAACATGTTGATAAATCACTAGGAATCCCTGTCCCTTTTATTTGCTTACCAACACCCTAATTAGAAAAAAAAAAGAGCTAATTGACAGAGCACTGTTTGTGATTGTGCCTTCAAGCAAGAGATGTGTAACCCAAGATATCTTGCATAGGGTAGGGCCATCAGTGTAGTTCATGCAGTGCACTGAAAGAATTGCAAGATGGTCTTTATGGCATCATTTTGGCCTTTTTAACCTACTTCTTTACCTCTGGTCTGGCTTCTTTCTTGCTATCCACTGTTTTTACTTCACCATAAGATTGTGAGGTTTCCACATCCCCCACTTGCACCTTGTTGCTGAAGGACCCCATAGCCTTTGCACTTGAGGGTACATTCGGGCTCGGTATTCAATCTGTTTTCCCTTCCTCTTGTTTTTTTTAATTGAGTGTTGGGGAGGCTTAATAGAAAGGCCATGGATGCCTGGTGGTTTATCAAGAGATTTCTTTTTCCTATCTTTTTCTCATGTTCCTCTCAGATATTCGTTTTCAAAACCATCATTTCTTTCCTCCCTTGGTTAGAAGTGGCTATCATGGGGCATACTTTGTCTTACATGGTGTGTAGGCTCTGCCTTGTCGACCAATTTTATCTGACATTTTATCTTTAGTCTATAAGTTGTATGAATCACTTTATATATATCTGTACAGTATAAATATTGTTTTTGTTATCATCATTATGATGTTTGTCTTTAAGTATGAGGAAACTTTTTTAGTGCTTTTGATTCTTAGTCTATCTGGAGACATTGAGCAAAATTGAGGACCAGTACGGCCTAGACCTCTCCAGTGTTTGTCTAATGTATTGCAATATTCGTGGACTGTATCCCAATATTCAAGACCTTACAATTATCTCCAGACAGTATGATATTCTTTTATGCTCAAACTCTGGTTTCTGAAATGAAGCCCTCATCTCAGCTCCTTATTACAGGTTTTAATAAACCAATAATTTTGAAATGGGACATTATTCCAAGGGCAAGGGGAATTGCAATGTATATTAGGACTGAATACCTTGCTTCTCATAAGTCCTGCTATGATTGTGGATATCATTAGATTCAGGTAATAAAAGTTAGTGGCAGGCATAACAATTTTTATTTCTGTTCAATATACCAGAATCCAGACTGGGATGATTCTATCTTTGATCGTCTTCTTACCATTATTGCTAAGATGCTAGGAAGTCCTCTTGTTCTTGTTTGTGATTTCAATGCTCACAATAGTGTGGTTAAATTCTGTTTTCCTACTGCTCACCATGACTGAAGAGATTTGGACTTTGCCTCTAAATCAGGCTGAGAGCAAATCATAAGTGAAGCTACTCACAGGTCTGGCAACAGCTTGAACCTAGTATACACAGACTCACCTGGTGTTTTAACAAATAAGGTTGGTTCTACTATTTGGATGTCATGTCTTAATTTCGCTAGTAATTGAGACTGAGAAGCCTGTGTCTGATGTGTTATTCTTATGTAACATGCATATAAAATGTCAAGCTGATTGGAATGGCATTTTCAGTGATAATTTGAAATTGAATGGGACACAAATGTATAAAAGTGTTGTCTGTTGTTCTCTTGAATGAGAATCTAGTCAACATAATTGATAGGTGTATCCATTCTTCCCTGTGCTAAAATACCGAGTGGAAAACAAACCTAGGTTCATTGATGATTGTGGATGTGCCTATTTGGTGAAGCAAGAGACCTATCATCTTTGGAAGGGTAACAGATCCGATTTGACTTAGAATAACTATACTAAGCTAAGAGCTGTTACTCAGATAATTTATGCCTCAACTGAAAAGGAATACAATTTAAACATAAGAGAAACCCTTTCTGGTACAACCAAGGAATAAAAGTGGTTGGCTACCCTTAAATCTGCACTGTTTGTTGTGGACTTGAACAAGATGGCTCTGTCATTCATAGTCCAAAGGAAAGGGCAACCCTTTTGACTGATGTGTTTGACAGTAAGCAGAGTAACGTGAAACTTGATCTTCCTCATTTGCGTTTTCCTGAGGCTAAACAAACTAGTTTAGCTTTTCATTCTTGTGACATTAAAAACACCTGAGGGACTGAAGGAATCAGGTGGCGGCCACCATTTTTATTGTATGGTTTATCACGACCAACGTAACCAGCTGAGGCGCGACACTCTCTCTCTCTCTCTCTCTCTCTCTCTCTCTCTCTCTCTCTCTCTCTCTCTCTCTCTCTCTCTCTCTCTCTGTGCGCACAGTCATATATATAGTACTGTAAACATTAGATAAATAAAATAGAATACTGTAACTTGCATTTTTAAACAATTTTCTTTTGGTGACAGATATGATTAAGGGAGATACCTTAAATATCTCGCCGTCATTGGATAACTCTTCGTCTTATAAATTGTGCCAATTGTTGACCAATTCACTTGATATGCACGCGCAACAATTTCCATCTTCTCACAGCTATCTACAGTAGTTTCTTGATAATGGCAACTTTATTTCCATTGAAATAGATTGCCCTTTTTTTTTTTTCTTTTTTTTTTTACACTACTACCACCATCACCAATAATATTGCGCTTCATTGCATTACCAATAGCAATGTGCTTTTCAGCCATAGTTAGTGTTATTGTAATTTATGGAAATGAGGCAAAAATACGGCAGAGAGGTAATACAGAGAAACAGCTGCAATGATCACAATAGCAAACATATGCCAGGGTGACGGCAGCTGCATTGGTAGCCAGTCATGACACAGTTCTCAAACATATTTTTGACTTATGGTAGTTTGCGTTCGTAAATCTGAAAGTTCGTAAATTGGATGTTCATACCTTAAGGACTGTCTGTATACACATTATATGTGGTTTGGCCTAGAAAACAAGCATGTTGCATATGCAGATGATGCTATTCTCTTTATCTTAATTCCATCTTCTGAATGTAGATCTGCGGTTACTGAATCCCTTAATAGAAATCTAGCTAAAATTAGTGCATGGTGCAAATTATGGGGCATGAAGTCGAACCATAAATATCTCAAAGTATGATTTTAGGTAGATCAATGACATTGGCTACTGAACATCCAGATCTCAGCATTGATAATGTTTAACTCTATACAACTCATTAAAAGTCTTAGGTGTAATTTTTTATTGCAAATTGACTTGAGAAACACATTCAGTCTGTGTTTTTTTATCAATTGCTCGAAAATAGGCTTATTAAAACAGTTTACAAGATTTTCGGTGTTTTAATTTTTTCATTCTACCCTGTTTGGAGTAGTGTTCTCCTGTCTGATCTACAGCTGCTGATTATCATCTTAACTTGTTGGACAATAACGTGCGGTCTATAAAATTTCATATTCCTGATCTAGATATTAATCTCTGGCAGAATCGTTCAATTAGTTCTTGTGCATGTTGGATGAGATTTTTCATAATTTTGACCATCCTTTGGATTCAGATATACCTATACTACCATCCTGTACTTAGTAGAGATTCAGTACTAAATATTCTAGAAGTTTTATTCCAGCTGCAACCAGATTGCGGAATGATCTTCCTAATTGGGCAGTTTAACTCGGTGGAACTTCAAAAGCTCAAACTTGCAGTAAATAATTGTATGTTGAATAGGCTGACATAAGTCTCCTCCTAGTTTATATATGACAGATAAATTTGAATGTTAATGATCTTATATAAATTTTAACATTGTTACTGATCTTAGGGATAATTATTCATTGCTTCTCATGTAGTTTATTTATTTCCTCATTTCCTTTCCTTCATGAGAAATTTTCCTCTTTTGGAGCTCTTGGACTTATAACATCCTGCTTCTCCAGTTAGGGTTATAGCTTAGATAATAAAAATAATAATGTGGGTCAGATTCCACGAATCAATCGGTTAATCTAACCCAAGACAATCGAAGGCTATGGTGCAGAGACTGGCATTGTCCATTACAGTACTAGCATACAATGGTTTGATTTCTTAGCAAATTCCTCTAAGAACTGCTTACCAAGAAGCCTCTTCTTCTCTGGTTTGATTTTGGAGTATATTTTCTTTTGAAATCCAAACAACCATGTCTGAGGAGAGGGCTGATTTTTCAATCCCAGCAACAACTTCCACCCTCATACCAGTACTCTCTCTCTGTTTTTGTGTGGTACTACAACAGTTGTCTCATAGACTGTTTCTTTTATAAATATTTTTGGTCTGAAGCCAAACTAGTAGGTATTAAATTAATCGTTATTTTCTGTAGCACATTTTCCAACAAAATTTTCATAATGAAGACTATTACTGGATTTTCATTGATGTAAAGAAATATGAAATAACATTTGCCTCAATGACTTTTCATTTCCATAATTTTGCAGTTAAAAAGTCAAACATTTTGTTGAAATTAATAGTGATGACACGATGAACTTCTTAAAAACTGTTATTATCAGAAGCAATTTAAAACCTTTTACACCAATCTACTTATTTATCCACATATTTATGCGGGGGTCATGAAAACAAGAAGATATCAACTTTCAAAAATTTATTTTTATTGTTCATAATACAAAACTTGATGCATAAGTGTGTATACAGTATATATATTATTATTATTATTACTATTATTATTACTAGCCAAGCTACAGCCCTAGTTGGAAAAGCAAGATGCTATAAGCCCAAGGGCTCCAATAGGGAAAAATAGCTCAGTGAGGAAAGGAAATAAGTAAATGATGAGAATAAATTAACAATAAATCATTCTAAAAAAAGTAACAACGTCAAAACAGATATGTTCTATATAAAATATTAACAATGTCAAAAACAGATATGTCATATATAAACTTTAAAAAGACTCATGTCAGCCTGGTCAACATGAAAACATTTGCTCCAACTTTGAACTTTTGAAGTTATACTGATTCAACTATCCGATTAGGAAGATCATTCCACAACTTGGTAACAGCTGGAATAAAACTTCTAGAGTACTGTGTAGTATTGAGCCTCATGATGGAGAAGGCCTGACTATTAGAATTAACCCTTTTACCCCCAAAGGACGTACTGGTACGTTTCACAAAAGCCATCCCTTTACCCCCATGGACGTACCGGTACGTCCTCGCAAAAAAATGCTATATATTTTTTTTTTTTTCATATTTTTGATAATTTTTTGAGAAAATTCAGGCATTTTCCAAGAGAATGAGACCAACCTGACCTCTCTATGACAAAAATTAAGGCTGTTAGAGCAATTTAAAAAATATATACTGCAAAATGTGCTGGGAAAAAAATAACCCCCTGGGGGTTAAGGGTTGGAAATTTCCAAATAGTCTGGGGGTAAAAGGGTTAACTGGCTGCCTAGTATTACGAACAGGATAGAATTGTCCAGGGAGATCTGAATGTAAAGGATGGTCAGAGTTATGAAAAATCTTATGCAACATGCATAGTGAACTAATTGAACGATGGTGCCAAAGATTAATATCTAGATCAGGAATAAGAAATTTAATAGACCGTAAGTTTCTGTCCAACAAATTAAGATGAGAATCAGCAGCTGAACACCAGACAGGAGAACAATACTCAAAACGAGGTAGAATGAAAAAATTAAAACACTTCAGAATAGATTGATCACCGAAAATCTTGTAAGACTTTCTCAATAAGCCAGTTTTTTGTGCAATTGAAGAAGACACATTGTGCAATTGAAGAAGACACAGACCTAATGTGTTTCTCAAAAGTAAATTTGCTGTCGAGAATCACACCTAAAATTTGAAAAGAGTCATACAAATTTAAAGAAACATTATCAATACTGAGATCCGGATGTTGAGTAGCCACCATCCTTGACCTACTTGCAATCATACTTTGAGTTTTGTTAGGATTCAACTTCATACCCCATAATTTGCATCCATACATACATATACCAAGGCACTTCCCCAAATTTTGGGGGGTAGCCGACATCAACAAATGAAACAAAACAAAAAGGGGACCTCTACTCTCTACATTACTCCCAGCCTGACAAGAGACTCAACCGAGTTTAGCTGGTACTGCAAGGGTGCCACAGCCCACCCTCCCCCATTATCCACCACAGATGAAGCTTCATAGTGCTGAATCCCCTACTACTGCTACCTCCGCGGTCATCTAAGGCACCAGAGGAAGCAGCAGGGCCTACCGGAACTGCATCACAACCATTCGCTATTCATTCCTATTTCTAGCACGCTCTCTTGCCCCTCTCACATCCATCCTCCTATCACCCAGAGCTTTCTTCACTCCATCTATCCACCCAAACCTTGGCCTTCCTCTTGTACTTCTCCCATCAACTCTTGCATTCATCACCTTCTTTAGCAGACAGCCATTTTCCATTCTCTCAACATGGCCAAACCACCTCAACACATTCATATCCACTCTAGCTGTTAACTCATTTCTTACACCCGTTCTCACCCTCACCACTTCGTTCCTAACCTATCTACTCGAGATACACCAGCCATACTCCTTAGACACTTCATCTCAAACACATTCAATTTCTGTCTCACTGTCACTTTCATTCCCCACAACTCCGATCCATACATCACAGTTGGTACAATCACTTTCTCATATAGAACTCTCTTTACATTCATGCCCAACCCTCTATTTTTTTACTACTCCCTTAACTGCCCCCAACACTTTGCAACCTTCATTCACTCTCTGACGTACATCTGCTTCCACTCCACCATTTGCTGCAACAACAGTCCCCAAGTACTTAAACTGATCCACCTCCTCAAGTAACTCTCCATTCAACATGACATTCAACCTTGCATCACCTTCCCTTCTCGTACATCTCATAACCTTACTCTTACCCACATTAACTCTCAACTTCCTTCTCTCACACACCCTTCCAAATTCTGTCACTAGTCGGTCAAGCTTCTCTTCTGTGTATGCAACCAGTACAGTATCATCCGCAAACAACAACTGATTTACCTCTCATTCATGGTCATTTTCGTCTACCAGTTTTAATCCTCGTCCAAGCACTCGAGCATTCACCTCTCTCACCACTCCATCAACATACAAGTTAAACAACCACGGCGACATCACACATCCCTGTCTCAGCCCCACTCTCACCGGAAATCAATCACTCACTTCATTTCCTACTCTAACACATGCTTTACTACCTTTGTAGAAACTTTTCACTGCTTGCAACAACCTTCTCCAGATCCATAAACGCAACATACACCACCTTACCTTTTGCTAAATATTTCTCGCATATCTACCTAACTGTAAAAATCTGATTCATACAACCCCTACCTCTTCTAAACTCACCCTGTACTTCTAAGATTGCATTCTCTGTTTTATCCTTAATCCTATTAATCATTACTCTACCATACTGTTTTTCAGCTACACTCAACAAACTAATACCTCTTGAATTACAACACTCATGCACATCTCCCTTAGCCTTATATAGTGGTACAATACATGCACAAACCCAATCTACTGGTACCATTGATAACACAAAACACATATTTAACAATCTCACCAACCATTCAAGTATAGTCAGACCCCCTTCCTTCAACATCTCAGCTCTCACACCATCCATACCAGATGTTTTTCCTACTCTCATTTCATCTAGTGCTCTCTTCACTTCCTCTATTGTAATCTCTCTCTCATTCTCATCTCCCATCACCGGCACCTCAATACCTGCAACAGCAATTATATCTGCCTCCCTATTATCCTCAACATTCAGTAAACTTTCAAAATATTCCGCCCACCTTTTCCATGCACTAATGTTAGCTAAATCTTTATTAAGGGATTCACCAACCCCAGATCTACATTCAGGGGATGGAATTGATGCAAAGAGAGTAGCATCATCTGCATATGCAACAAGCTTGTTTTCTAGGCCAAACCACATGTCATGTGTATAATATATATATATATATATATATATATATATATATATATATATATATATATATTGTGATTTGAGTTTTGTTGTTAATTCAGATTTTTAAAGAAAAATCATTATATTTCATTTTCAGTGCACAGGGGTTCATAGAATAGTTTAAGCTGAACAAATTATCTGTGGTACTCTTTATTCTGTTGGTATCTGGTGATTGATATTTTTTGGGCCTTTATTTTCATATATAAATTTTTTGGTGGGTCTCTTTTTATATATACCCTTTTTTAACAGGTAAATAAGTAGGCACCCTTCCTTACATGAATGAGCCAGAAGTATTATATATATTTTTTTCTTTTTTTTCATACTTGCTTTATGGTTGCTCACTTCAAACTGGAGCAAAAAGGTTAAGGCAATGGTTTATAGTATGAATGGATGAAAGACTCATGCTTGATTTAATTTCAGTGGACGTGCAGTGGTGCTGAAGAGCACTAAAGGATGGGTTAGTGCCGATGATCAATATCATGATGTCTTTCATAACGTTGAATACACTCCTGCTATTTACACACACTGCTACGATTGGTCTGGAATGCGACTTTTTACTGCCGGTGGACCACTTCCTGCCTCACTGAAGGGCAATTATGCTGCCCTGTGGTGTTGAATAGCATGTGAAATGTGTTTTAGAATTTTTAAACCAACGGTACTGCTGTATCCTGGTAGCTTTAGTAGGTTTTCAGTAAATACTGTATCACATCATTATACCTATGAAAATTATCATAATATTTCTTAGACATTTCTTTCAATGCAAAATGGATAACTACACATTTTGCATTCTCGAGGTAATTTATGTAATTGACTGTATTTATTTTTGTTTCATCTGCAAGTATACCTTACGAAATTTACTTTGTCATTTTAAATACGGTTCTGTATATCACCCAATACATATTGCATCTATATTGATGCCAGTTTGATCGTAAGTATGTTCTAAAAAATCTGCAGTTTAAGCCGAGATGGATAATTATGTCTTACTTTTACTTGTTAGTGGAAGGTATCATAATGTTTGCTAGAAGAGTATTGATATTTGTTCTGGCAAGATGTGTTGTGTAGGTGTATGAATTACTGTATTTTTTACACAAACTTTTATTGCTTTTCACTGCTCATCAAATACAGTATTAGTAAACAGTACTTTTTGTGTAATTTATTATTGTAACCTCTAAGTATTGATGTATAAGTGCAGTACATGTAAGGTGATTTCTGTTGATTATTGCCGTAAATTTATGATCCTTAATTTGTTCACTGAATCTGGAGTGTACAGTGTTGCTAATTTCAACTTCGATAGCATCAGTTACAGCAATCATCCTGTCATATTTCATTTTTAGTAAAATTACAGTTTACCTGTAAATATATGACACACACAAAGCTTTTAGTTTTCTTTAATTAATGCAAACTGAAATTGTATATGTTAAAGAATTTTTTTAGCAAAAGATTATTGGCATTTAAGTAACGTAAATTGCCAGTAGTAAGGTATAAAAGTGCAATAATAAATATAGTTACAGTGATTCTGTTTTATATTGAGATGTTGGAAAGTGTATTAAACTTTTCAGAACCTTTTGACAGGATTTCCATGTACCCTTCGTGACAAAAAGTAATAGCATTGGTCCATGTGATTCACAAGTTGCTTCGAGCTTCAAGATGTTAACATTTTTAATAAAAAAAAAGAAATATTACTTAAATTATTGTAAATCTTTGCATCTGCAAGTATGGAGTGAAAAAATTATTTGATAGTCTATTAAATTTCTTTTGTTCCGTAACCGAAATACAAACCACGCTATTTACATAGGGTTTACTTTCGGCGTAGCTGAAATGACGAGCCATTAGATTTTAACAAGGGTTAAACTACCCCCGCGCTAGTTAGCACGGGGGTAGGGGAGGGGTAGCTAGCTACCCCTCCCCCCCCCACACACACACACACCGGTGAGCTGCCTCACTTCACTTTTGGCTCAGACGATGTACAGACGTGTCTGTCTCGTCCTCACATTGTTGACAGCCTTAATCTGTTTTTCTTTTTCTTACAGTTGTGTGTTTGAAGTTGGCCTCTACCTTTTCTTCCCATTATGCGGAAGTGCCCTGGACTCCCCGACCGCCCCTGTGGAACATTCATGTCGGCGGTTGATACAGACCCTCATACCCTTTGCCCGCAGTGTCGAGGTCAACGGTGTGAAAGTGATACTGTTTGTATGGAATATAGGGAGTGGCCTACCTCCCAGTGGGAGAGGTTTGCCCGGCGGCGTAAGAAGAGTTTTAAGCGCTTACACTCGCCTATGCTCCACCGATCGCCTACGCTCTCCTGATCGCCAGCAATCGCCCGGGCACTCGCGCGCACCCTCACCTGTACATCCATGCATACTTTCGCCTGCGCGTCCACGCGCCCACTCGCCAACGCCCTCATCTCCACGCGCCTGCGTGCCACCCAGCGGTTTTGCCATCGCGACCCCCAACGCAATTCCCGCCGGGTTTCGCAGCGCACCCAACCTTGCGAGTTGCCGGGGCCCGTGTGCTTCCAGATCATCCTCGCGATCGCCATCTTGTAGGCGCCGAGCACTCGTCCAGAAGCAGGAAGATTCATCGGAGAGGTCCAGGCAACATTCTTCTTCCCTTTCTTCATTTCAGGCAAGCCCAGTAGTATCCACTGCTAAGGATCAGCCGGTCCCCTTCCCTCCAGCGGGAATCGCTGACACTGCGTCAGTCAGCCGCCAGCCTTGGTTTAGTTCCCAGATGAAACCGGTCGTGCAGGCTATGAAGCCAGCCCTTGCTGATCTGGGACTAAAACCAAAGGCTCCCTCGCCCCCGCTGAAGAGAAGGAGAGGAGTGGATTTCGCGGTAAGTTCTAGAACCTAGGGTTAAGCTGGCTCCCAAGAGGTCCGTCGGGAAGGCCCCTTCCCCTTTGCAGGCGTTTTCTCCTTCTCCTGCGGACGAAGCTTTCCCGTCCTCAGGAGAATCCATCGAGGTGAGGCACTCTCCCACGGCACCAATGGGAGGAACCCCACCTCAAGGAAGAGAGGTCTCGCGGAGGAGGGACCTTCCAGACCTCTTTGCTAGAGTCCTGTATCCCTCACAGGAGGGAGCCCAAGAACTCAAAGACGATACCCAAGTCATCTTCGAGGATTCGTCCAGAGCTAACCATTCCCCGGGAGGACGTCCGCGTGTCCCCCCAAGAAGAGCCAATGGGGACAGGAGACTTAGCTGCCGGTCCACAAGGAGGAGAGCAGCGCGAGTCAGAGCATGCCTTCTGGCAGGTCCTTAATCTAATGAGGCAACTCGATAGTTTTAAGGACCCCGAGACCGCCCCCCCGCGAAGGCAAGGATACGGTCCTGGACCAAGTTTATGGTATTCAGAAGCCCCCCAAGGCCAGTGCAGCCCTGCCATGGTCCCAGGGGGTGAAGAGTGCCAGGGACAAGGTCGAGGGCCAGCTTTCCGAGCTCGCCTCCTCCAGCCGTTCTTCTGCTGGGAACAAGCTCCTCCCACCTCCTCGCGTTCAGCAGAGGAGGTACTTCGAGATCATGGAGGAGTCTTGTTTAGCTCTTCCCCTCAACCACTCTGTGGAAGAGCTCACCAAGGGTCTCTCTTTCTAGAGAAACTCAATGCCTGGCAGGTGACATTCTCAGCGTCGGAGATCCTAAGCCAAGAGAAAGTCTCTAAGTGTGCCATGCAGGCCACTTCGTGGCTGGATGTCTGGCTGGGGTCTCTGGGCATCCTATTGCGCTCTAAGGACTTGTCCAAGGAGAACAATGGGAAGGCCCTGGAGACCTTCCTCCTCTCGGGCACGCGCTCCATCGAGTTCTTGGCTCACCAGGTCACTAACCTGTGGGCTAACTCGATTCTAAAGCGACGTGATGCGGTGACTGAGAGGTTCCACCCGAAGGTCCCCGCTGTGGATGTCAGCAAACTCAAACATTCCTCCATCCTTGGAGGAAACCTGTTTGAGCCCAAGGATATAGAACGGACAGCTGAGAGGTGGAGGAAGACGAGTCACGATTCGCTCCTCCAGAAGGCCCTTACATCTTGGCCCTACAAACCTCCAGCTCCTCAACAGCAACAGCAGCCTCGCAAGACACCGAAGCAGGCTCCGGCAGCTAAGACTAAGGTGTCTAAACAGCAGCCCTTTCCTGTCAAAGACAAGAATGGCAGAAAGTCCTCCAGGGGAGGCAGAAATCCTAGAAGGCGCGGCCGAGCCCGCAAATGCTAGGATTGGCAATCCCCCTGCGTGTCCACCTGTAGGGGGATGCCTGCAAAGTTGCATGCACAGGTGGCAGCAACATGGGGCCGATTCCTGGACGGTCTCTGTGATCGGACAAGGATATCGCGTCCCGTTCATAACATCTCAACCTCCCCTGACAGCGAATCCAGTGTCGTTGAGCTCCTATGCCATGGGATCGGCAAAGGGGCTAGCCCTTCGGGCAGAAGTCGAGACCATGCTCAAGAAGGATGCTCTCCAGGAGGTCGTAGACGGCTCCCCAGGCTTCTTCAGTCGACTCTTTCTTGTAAAGAAGGCGTCTGGAGGCTGGAGACCTGTCATCGACCTCTCAGCCCTGAACAAGTTTGTCAAGTAAACTTCGTTCAGCATGGAGACAGCAGACACGGTCAGACTTGCAGTGAGACCGCAAGACTTCATGTGCACACTGGATCTGAAGGACGCGTACTTCCAGATCCCAATCCATCCGTCTTCCAGGAAGTACCTAAGATTCAGCCTAGACAACAAGGTCTACCAGTTCAAGGTGCTATGTTTCGGTCTCTCCACAGCACCTCAGGTGTTCACCAGTGTTCACACTGATATCCGTGGGCGCACAGGAATGGCATCCGTTTCCTCCGTTATCTGGACGACTGGCTGATCCTGGCAGACTCGGCAGACTCGAGTCGACCCTTCTTCGACACTGGGACAGGCTTCTGGGAATTTGCCAAGATCTAGGGATCATGGTAAATCTCGAGAAGTCCTCTCTGCTCCCAACACAACGACTGGTAAATCTAGGCATGATATTAAACACCAATCTCCACAAAGCCTTTCCATCAGACGACAGGATAGCAAGGCTGAGGAGGGTTGGAGAGCCTTTCCTCAGTCGAGGAGACCTTCCAGCCCAATCTTGGTTACGTCTCTTAGGTCACCTAGCCTCCTTGGCCCGTCTAGTTCCCAACGGCCGCCTCAGGATGAGATCTCTGCAGTGGCAGTTCAAGTCCCGGTGGAATCAAGGCATCGATTCCCCGGACTCTCTGGTCTCGATAGGACCTGCGGAACGGACGGACCTGCAGTGGTGGCTGACCGACAACAACCTTCGAAAGGGAGTGGATCTTCTCGTCCTTCCCCCGGATTTGATGCTATTTTCGGACGCATCAAAATTAGTGTGGGGGGCCCACGTTGTGAACCAGAGGGCCTCAGGCCTATGGTCGGAATCAGAAAAGTACCTCCACATCAACCTGCTAGAGATGAAGGCCGTATTTCTGGCCCTTCAACAGTTCCAACAGACCCTGGCGGGCCACTCCGTGGTGGTGATGAGTGACACCACCACAGTAGTGGCTTATATCAACAAGCAGGGAGGTACCTTTTCACGACAGCTATCCCATCTTGCAGTAGAGATACTGAGATGGACCGAAGTCCACTCGATACGTCTTATCAGCTCGCTTCATTCCTGGCAAAAGCAGTGTGCTCGCCAACAGTCTGAGCAGAGCTTCGCAGATAGTGAGTACCGAGTGGTCTTTGGATCCTCAAGTAGCCAACAAAGTCCTGACTTTGTGGGGGTTCCCCGACAGTGGACCTGTTCGCAACAGCCTTGAATTTCAAGCTGCCGCTGTACTGCTCCCCAGTCCCGGACCCCAAGGCACTCTGGCAAGATGCCTTCCAACAACGGTGGGACAACATCGACGTCTACGCCTTCCCACCGTTCTGTCTGATGAGAAGGGTGCTCAACAAAACCAGACTATCAGTCAACCTGTCAATGACCTTAATAGCTCCGCTATGGCATCATGCAGAATGGTTCCCGGACCTTCTGCAGCTCCTGACGGAACTCCCGAGAGAGCTTCCCCCACGACACGAGCTACTCGGACAACCACATTGCAACATCTTCCACAAAGCCGTAACATCGCTTCGGCTTCACGCCTGGAGACTATCCAGCGTCTCCTCACTGAGAGAGGCTTTTCGCAACAAGTTGCGGAAAGGATGTCTCGACACCTGCAAAAGTCATCCGCAGGAGTCTACCAGGCGAAGTGGAGAGTCTTCTGTGGTTGGTGTCGTGGGAGGGGTATCTCTCCCCTCGATACCACTATTCCAGCAATAGCGAAGTTTCTCATGTATTTGCGGGAGGAAATGCGCCTTTTGGTCTCGGCGGTGAAAGGCTATCGCTCAGCCTTAAGCCTAGCCTTCAGGCTGAAAGGAATAGACATTTCCTCCTCGCTGGAACTTTTCTTATTCATACGAAGCTACAAGTTTACCTGCCCTCGGTTGGAAGTGAGACGTCCTCCATGGAACATGGTTCGGGTCCTCAGGGCTCTGAAGAGACCCCTGTTCGAACTATTACGCCAGGCCTCTGACCAACACCTGACTTGGAAGACGGTATTCCTGCTCGCTCTGGCTTCGGCCAAGCGGGTCAGTGAACTTCATGGTCTCTCATACGACATCGCCCATTCAAGGGGATGGGGGGAGGTAACGTTCAGGTTCGTCCCTGAGTTTGTTGCTAAGACTCAGAACCCTGGAGTGCCAGACCCACGGTTCGACTCCTTCAGGGTTACGAGTCTCCGTTCCGTAACAGATGACCCAGATCATCTGCTACTTTGCCCAGTAAGAAGTCTGAGGCGTTATCTGAAGAGAACAGCTGCACTCCGTCCCCCCGTGCAAGCTCTGTTTGTGAGCACGGGAAGGACGAAGAGGAGGGTCACCAAGAATACCATCTCAGCCTGAATTCGACGGACCATTCATCATGCCTTGAATCCAGACCCTCCTCCGTCACGTCGCCCTAGGGCACATGATGTCAGGGGCATCGCCACGTCCCTGGCCTTCAAGAGAAACTTCTCTGTGACGCAGGTGTTACAAGCTCGGGTCTGGAAGCGTCAAACGACCTTCACAGCCCACTACCTGCAGGACGTGACCCACAGGAGCCTCGATACTTTTTCTATCGGCCCTGTGGTGGCTGCACAACAGCTGGTCTAACCTCAGGCTCCTTAATGGACAAGTAGCAGAAGGATGAGGGCACTGTTACCCGGTTTTAGTCTGCGTGAATGAAAGAGTATGTCTGGCCCTTACTTCTTTCTTCATCCTCCCCTCTCTTGGGGAATGCAGCATCCTGGGTCTCTGCATAGCTGACCTCAAACCTCTGCAGGTAAACCATGCTTCCTTGTGTTCCTAGTATTAAGAATAATACTGTCGCGTCCCCCATACCCTGACGAGGTGGTATTGGGACGTCCTAGCCTAGAATTCCATCTAAAGGACTTCAGGTCAACTTCCTAGGACGAGTCACACTTCATTTTTCCACACACAACTTATGTAGGCCGCACGTTTCTTGCGTAGAAAGAAACTTGCGAGGTGCATTGACTCTTTTTCTCGAGTGCTGCTCACTCAGATTCTGAGTCCCCGGGTAAAAGCCAAAGCCAGTAAGGCTGGGGACTTTCCACCCTGCCTGAGGGTAAGTCACCCTATGTAAATAGCGTGGTTTGTATTTCGGTTACGGAACAAATAACAAATTCGGAGATAATTTGTATTTTTCCTAACCATACAAACCTTAGCTATTTACACATATTTGCCCGCCAGCCCTGTCCCCCAAGACAAGTCCTACCTCTAAGTGAAGTGAGGCAGCTCACCAGTGTGTGGGGGGGAGGGGTAGCTAGCTACCCCTCCCCTACCCCCGTGCTAACTAGCGAGGGGTTAGTTTAACCCTCGTTAAAATCTAATTCCTCGTCATTTCAGCTACGCCAAAAGTAAACCCTATTTAAATAGCTAAGGTTTGTATGGTTAGGAAAAATACAAATTATCTCCGAATTTATCATATTCCTGATCTAGATATTAATCTCTTGCACTGTCTGGCAGTTACTTTTTTATGCGTGGTGCATAAGATTTTTTATATTTCTCACCATCCTTTACATTCCTATCTTCCAAGACTGTACCATCCTGTTTGTAATACTGTACTAGGTATGCAGTTAATTCTAACAGTTGCCTTCTCCATCATGAGGCTCAATACTACACATTATTCTAGAATTTTTATTTCGGCTATGACCGAACTAGGGAATGATCTTCCTAATCAGACAATTGAAACCGTGGTTGGTGGCCGATGACTGGTGAACGCCAGACTGGTGTTCGAGTCCTTGCTAACTCGTTAGTTTCTTTGGTCACTGTAATCTCACCATCTTTGTGAGCCATGGATGGGGGGTTTGGCCCTTCTTGGTCCTAGCTTGGGCGATACTCATATTTAATATAATATTAGTCAGTCTGTAGGACATTGTCCTGCTCGATAGGGCAATGTCACTGTCCCTTGCCTCTGCCATTCATGAGCGGCCTTTAAGCCTTTAAACTTCAGAAGTTCAAACTTGCAGTGAATGCTCTTAGGTTGAACAGGCTGACATAAGTCACTCTTCATGGTTTATATATGGCAGATGTATTCTAGCGTCCTTACTGATCTTAATATATTCTATATTCAATATTCATTTCTTGGGTAGTTTATTTACTTCCTTGTCTCCTTTCCTCACTGAGATATTTTCCCTGTTCCAGCCCTTGGACTTACAGCATCTAGCTTTTCCAAATTGGGTTGTAGTTTAGATAGTGATATAATGGAGCATTTGTTTTACAGTTTATTGTATCTGAGACATCCACTTCTTTCCTAAGAGATATCTGTCATCAGGGAGAAGAATGTCTTGTCGCAAACATTTATCCATGGCTCCCATTGAGTTAGAGCCACACTCGGATCTTTGTCCTGCCGTGGGGTCACAGAGGACTCCTGCTGTAATATCAGGGGAAATAAATACCTTCTATAGAAATAAATTTTCTATTACTGTTTACCAGACTGTCAGCTGACATACACGACCAACTCCCATTCTACCAAGGGCAGTTGGGGGACAAGTCTTCATCATCCCTTTACAGAGACAGTTTCTTACAACTGATCACATGACTAAGGTGATCGACTATAAATGTTTACTTTTTAAGCAACCCCACGATGCCTGCAGGCAATCAGATGGGAGTTGACCTTTTGCTTGAGAGTCAGGTGATCCTTGTTCCTCTCAATTAAACCATCCAACTGAGGTGTGTCAACAGACACCATCTCCGAGCAGTGCTGGGTGCCCTATTGGGTAGTTGGCTGACCAGGTACCCCCCAAAACTGCAAAATAGTTTGGGAATAGTCAGGTGCCTGTTCCACTTTCCAATGGAATTGGAAGGGAAGACTAGTTTTCACCTGAAAAGGTTGCTAGTACAACCTGTCTCCCATTTCCCAGAGCCACAATACAATCTACAGTATAACATGCCGGGTCGCACTCCAGGGAATTAAGTTAATGGTACCACCAGACCTAAAGTCAAGTGGAATTGGGATCACATCTACAAGGAAGGATATCCCTTTCACCCGTCTAACTTGTGGAGGATGACACAGAAGTAGAGGATGATAAAATATTAGGATCCTATCCTTGGACTGCTAATCCTCCACGTGAAGTGACACGTCATCCCGCTTCTTTATCGCCCTCTGTTAATTTGACATTCTGTGACTTTGTTCACTGGTTATAATGAGGTTATCCTCCAAGGATTGACCTAAGAGTCATTCTTGGAGAATTGATTTGCCAGTACAGGGGGCAAGGCCTATGCCCAACCTCACAAGTGTTCACAAGAATGTTCACAGTGGCAACAGGTGTTGGTGCCAATGCATCTGCCCTCCACCAGTAGATGAGTGGTTAAATTCTAGCAGTCTCAGCAGAGATGTTTCTCCAACAGAGTCAAACATTTTGGGTTTTAACTTGTTCAATATAAAACTGCTAGAATTCATCTGGGCAACCTCTACAGAGTCAAAGTTTCTCTGTTCAATCAGGGATAAAGACTCGGAAGCAGCATGCTCCTTCCACAAGCGAGACTTCTTACCAGTGCACCGCACCGATTGCTGCACCTAAAATATCGAGTTCTTTGGCCCCGACAAAAGTTGTAGCTTTAGTCCCCTCTAGTGGCAGCTGATCCTTTTGGTATTAGCAGGGATTCTACGGACTTACAAGTCCGATAAAATCAGAGTGAGAGTCCGGAGTTGGGAGGTAGAGATTACCAACCTTCTCAGGGGGCTAAACCTTTTTCCTTCCCAACATTCAATGCTCTTGAGGTATGCATAGAAAGAAGGGGGTGCTTACCTTTGCGACACATGGCCTCTGACCTATGTTCCAACACCTATTGGCATTTCCACGGAAGTTTTCCTGGATTTGAGTGCAGTGTTGCTGACTCTTAATCTCTTCTCCCTTCTTGTCACACTGTAGTTTTTTTTATGAAAGCACGATGGTAGCAGAATAACAATCTTATTCTTGGCATGTCATAGAACACCCAAAGGTATTCTTTGCACGATTACTGTTCATCTCGCCCTTAGAAGGAGAAGTTGGATGTGAGACAACTCAATTGGCCTCTGTAATCCCATTTAGTGCGAGCAAGGAAACTTCTTAGCAGTCATTCTGACCAGAGGGACTCGGGTAGCGGCTTCGAGGGACCTTTCTCGCCCTCAGTTAGCCACTTAATCTTGACCCTGGTGGGAGGTGTGGACGAGATGTCAGTCCAGGACTCCTCATGTCCAGAAGTTTCTGGAGTACTGTTAACCAGTATGGTGTAACCAGGCACCTCTTTTAGAGGCCCTTCGACATTTAGGGAACAACCATGCATTTCCCCCTTTATGTCTGATGAGTAGACTCATTCTAGAAGAGCAATGACAGATCAGTTAATGATCCTCATAGCTCTGCAGTGGCAGCAAGCACAGCTGTATCCCTATGACTTCTTACCAGAAGGGTATCCAACATCCCTCTCAGAGTGGCTTTTTGCAAGCAATAACAAAAAGGATGGCTGAATACCCCCATATGTCGTCGTTTGCCTCCCCTCAGGTGAAGTGGTCTATCCGCTAAGGTTGAGATCATGGAAAAGTCTTCGCTCCACTTGATATCCTTCCCAGGGACAGCAAAGCATACCACAGAGAGGAAAGACCTTGCTCGGTATTGACCACAGAATGCCGCTCGGCTTTGAGCCTTGTTTGTTCCAACACAGAGTACTTAGCTCGAACTACTTTCTTAGGGGTATCTGGGATTCTCCTCCAACCGACCAGATTTTTGTGTAGTTTCCCCTATCTCCGTTTTCTTTAGTGGGGTCCCTCTGTGGCGGATGGATACTCGCCCTGAGGCGAGCCGGGTCAGCGTGCGAGAGCACGGTGCTAGGTCTCGGTCGTCAGTAAGCTTCTGGTCGCGGCGCTGATCACATCTCGCCGCTCTCTCAAATCCCGTCCGACCCTTTGTTACCACATGGTTACCTCTTGTTTTACCCATTCCCTTGTGCCCTGATATCCACCTCCTTTTCCCAGTGTCTTGTGTTGCTTGATGTTCCAAGTGAATCGTTATGGAATCCCAACGTCGTTGCCCCGGGCCTAAGGCCGGTAAGTCCTATGGTGCGTGGCTGTCGAAGCCTGAGGTAGACCCTCATTCGACGTGCTCCTCGTGCAGGGGTAGTGTTTGTTCCCCGTCATCCACGTGTCCGGAGTGTGCGGCCTGGTTAGTGGGCCCTGTACGCCACGAAGAAAAAGAAGGCGGCAAAGCGGTCCCCTAAGAAGGTAGGCGCCGCTTCTCCTTTGGCGTCTCCTGGCGCTCCTTCAAAGAGAGGTTCGCCGTCTCCTTCCCCTACCCAGAGTAGGGGACGAGGTAAGTCCGTTGCAGGGAAGCGGCCCATTGCCGTTCCCCATGAGTCTGAGATTGTTGATGTGGGGACTGTTCTTGTTACGCAGGCATGTGGGGGGCCTGTTGGGGGGGGGGAGTGTGTTCGGGGACAAGGTTCTGGTGCCCGCAGGACCCATCTCGACCGAAGACCCGGTGTGGGGGAAGGCTGGAACGGCTTCTTCCCCTCCCCTGCATCGTGGCAATGTGTTTCAGGTACCACAGCGCCCGGGGGAGAGGTAGATAAAGAAAGGCAGCCGACGGGTTCGTCAGACCCTGATTCTATTGTCTGGACCAAGGACGCCCTTTAGATCGCCGATGCGCCAGGAAGAAGAATTCGAGGGGTGGTTCGCATCAAGGAAGGCCCTACGGACTCCCCTGGCGCCATCGTCAACGCTCCCGCCTGACTTCAGACAGCCCTTCACGCCGGTAGAACAACGCCAGGATCCTGCATCAGTGACGGAAGACTCGGAGGACTCTGCCAGCTCCTCCTCCAGCTCTTCTCTCTCTTCTTCATCGTCGTCGTTCGACTCGTCGTCTTTGGAAGACTCCGACCCCCGGGAGGCGAGAAGGAAGCGGAAGAGGTCCCGTAAGACAAAGTCTCGCTCCCGTTCAGGCCCTCCCTGGAAGAAGTCGAAGACATCAAGGAGGAAGAGCAAGAATAGACGCTCTTCCAAGGACAAGTGGGCTCAGGCGGCTTTCCCCCATAGCAGGTCAATCAGGGCCTCTGCTATTCCAGTCTCTGCCTCATTGGCCTCTGAAGCCGCCCCTATGCCCCTGCCCTGTATGTCGCCCGCTCGACTCGCCTGTCGGTCGAAGCCGTCGGCTTTGCCGTTACCCGCCCAGTCACCGGCTCCATCCGCCCAGCGGAGAGAGCCGCTGTTTCAGCCCGGTATCTCTTTCTACGTACCCGGAATCACGGCAGCTCAGTTAAAGCGCCCTGGCCATACGGTAGTACGGCGTGGGACCCATGCCCCACGGATCTCCCCAAGCGGAGGTAGACCCATGACGGCTACCTCCGTCTTGGCGGCTCCACTCGTGGCGGAAAGATCCGCGCCATCGATCCGCCCAGCCCAGAAGAAGAAGACGCAGCCTCCCACATGGATCCATCCGTGCTCGCCGATGCACCCAACGCGGAGGACCAGGTGGTTGAAGGCCTAATAGACGTCGGTGAGTGTACCTCAGATGAGGTGTCTTCCTATAGGAAGGTCCTTGCCCTCATCAGACATCATCATAGCCTAGACGAACCGAAGCTGTCAACGAAACAGGCTTGGCTCTCGGGGTTAGGGAGGTTGGTGGATAACCACGTCCAGCAAAAGCGAACCTTGACCCTCCCCTTAGCTCCGGATGTCAAGCTCGGTAGAGAACACGTCGACAGGTACGTCGCAGGACAGGTGAACTCCCTCAGAGCCCAAGGATCCTTCAAGCTACTCCCAGGACCGAGGACCCAGAAAAGATTTTCTGTCCTTGACGGTCAGCACTCGGGACCCCACACAGTAGAAGCAGCTATAGCCACCCTCAACCAAGGCAGCACCAAAGACAGGTCCGTCTCTGCCCCAGTGTGCTTCTCACCTGCTGAGGCTTCCATGATGGAAGATACGGCGCAGGACATCGTCAATGTGATATCATGGCTAGACTCGTGGGCATGTACGTTGGTGGGCTTCCAACTGTCCCACGATCTGACAGTTCCGGAGAACCAGGCTCTGCTCCAGGAACTGATACGCTCAGGGGGGAAGGCCATGAAGTTCCTCACCTTCCAGTCTTTCACTCAGACTGCAAATTAGGTGCTGCGGAGGAGGGACACGATCCTCAACAAGTTGGCCCGTAAGCTCCCCGAACAAGAGGCGAAGTGTTTGAGGAACTCGGCGGTGGGGGGCGATTCCATCTTCCCCCTGAAGGCGGTAGAAGAGGCTATGGAAAGAGTCCGGAGGTTAAAGGAGTCAGCGGACCCCAGACACTCGGTCGTGAGACGACCCACCCACAGAAAGGTTGCACCGGAGGGATCCCATCCTTCTACGTCCCAGCCGAGAAGAGACTCCCCTTCGTCGACCTGGCAGTAGTCGTCGCAGCCCTCCCGTAGAGGAAGTTCTACCCCTCAGGCCTCCTTTAGGCCTAAGTACTCCGGCTCTAGGAGAGGCCGTTCAAGCCGCGCCTCCAGAAGCCTCAGGTAGGGGGATGCCTCAAACATTTTTGGCAAGCATGGCGGGACAACGGGGCGGATCCATGGTCCATAGCAGTCCTGAAGGAAGGATACAGGGTCCCCTTCCTGACGGAACCGCCCCCTCTGATCCCCGATCAATGAGCGGAATGGCTGGCACCCCAGGATCCCTTGAAGAAGGCAGCACTACAAGAGGAAGTGTCAGCCATGCTGAACAAGGGAGCGCTAGAACTAGTGATAGACCCGTCCCCGGGATTTTACAGCAGGCTCTTCCTGGTGGAGAAAGCGACAGGAGGATGGAGACCGGTCATCGACCTCTCGGCCCTCAACAAGTTCATCAGCAAGACGGACTTCAGGATGGACACACTGAAGTCAGTGCTAGCAGCCTTGAGGGAAGGGGACTTCACGATGTCCCTGGACCTCAAGGATGCATATTTTCAGATCCCTGTCCACCCCTCCAGCAGGAAGTTCCTCAGGGTGAAATGGGGTCCCCAGTCTCTGCAATACAGGACCCTTTGCTTTGGCCTGTTGACAGCCCCGCAGGTGTTTAGAAGGGTGTTCGCCACAGTGTCAGCCTGAGCGCACAAGCAGGGGATCCGTCTGATTCGCTACCTAGACGACTGGTTGCTTCTTTCAGCCTCAGAGGCAGTATTGAAGGAACAAGGCGTGGAGTTGTTGCAGTTCTGCAGGGACTTGGGGATCACCATCAACATGCAAAAATCACAGTTAGTTCCCTCCACCAGGATGACATACCTGGGGATGGTCCTAGACTCCAAGTTGGGGAAAGCATTCCCCTCCACAGAGAGGCTCAAGAAGTTGGACCAGGTTCTCCACCCCTTCCTAACAGACATACCCAGGAGAGCCAGGGATTGGCAGAGACTAGTAGGACACCTGGTATCATTGGAGAAGTTGGTCCCCTGGGGAAGACTCAAGCTAAGAATGGTTCAGTGGAACCTAAAGGAACTCTGTTCCCCAGGAGAACCTCTGCGCAGGGTGGTCGCCGTGTCACCGGAGACAAAAGAGACGCTGAGATGGTGGCAGACAGGACGAACACCCTAAAAGGAATGCCATTCACGACCGCCCCTCCGGAGATGTTGCTCTTCACAGACGCATCGAAGGAGGGGTGGGAAGCCCATCTCCAAGAGGAAACAGGTAAAGGCGAGTGGTCCCAGGAGGAGAGGACCTTACACGTAAACGTGCTTGAATTGCTGGCGGTCCAGAGAGCCTGCATGAGGTTCGTTCATCGTCTCCGAGGAAACACGGTGGCCCTCATGTGCGACAACGCCACTGTGGTAGCCTACATGAAGAAACAAGGAGGTCTCAAGTCAAGGGAGCTGTGCGACCTCACAGCAAAGATCCTGGATTGGGCCGAAAAAGAGTGCATTGAGTTGACGGCAATGTTCATTCCGGGGAAGAGGAACGTCTTTGCCGATGGCCTCAGCAAAGTAGGTCAGGTGGTAGGGTCAGAATGGTCCCTACACCCAGAGGTGGCCCAGACACTCCTGCTCAGGTGGGGGTCGCCGGTGATAGATCTGTTCGCCACGAGGCTCAACGCCCAGCTCCCCGTATTCTGTTCTCCAGTCCTGGACACAACAGCAGCATTTGAGGACGCCTTCCAGCATCCATGGGACGGTCTCATCGCATACGCCTTCCCACCCTTCGGAACCCTCAGACAGGTCCTCAACAGAGTCAGGCGATCAAAGAACCTACAGATGACTTTGGTAGTGCCCTGGTGGGCGGAGAGAGAGTGGTTCGCAGACCTGAAGGAGTTAGCAATCCTCCCACCGTGGCCGCTGCCAGACAGGGAAGACCACCTCCGTCAGCCCCACTTCAAAAGGTTCCACGAAAACCCCCGGTCCCTCCGGCTACACGCGTGGAGGTTATCGAGCGTTTGTTGAGGAAGGAAGGGTACTCGTCAAAGACCGCCATGAGGATGACTGGTTATCTAAGGAGATCATGTCATGATCTACCAGGCAAAATGGGCTATAGAATCTAAGACCTTTGGACGCATCTATTCACAAGATAGCAGACTTCCTAGTTCACCCGAGGGACGACCTAGGGGTATCCATCCCAGCGATTAAGGGAGTTTGAGCCGCACTGGGCCAAGTCTTCCTCCTCAAGGAACTCGACCTAGGAGCCTCCCGACAAATCTCTATGCTCATAAAGAGTTTTGCACAGTCGTGCTCTCCCCGCTCCTCCAGAGTACCGCAATGGGACGTAGCCAGACTTCTTAAGTTCCTTTCCAAGCCACCCTTCGAACCGCTCAGGAACATTCTTGATAAGGACCTTACCCTTAAAACGGTCTTCCTCCTAGCCTTAGCCTCAGCTAAACGAGTCAGTGAGCTCCACGAACTGTCGTACGAGGTCTCACTCGAAAGGTTGGAAAGACCCGAGTTTCAAGTTTCTTCCGGACTTTGTAGCCAAGACCCAAAATCCTGCTTTCTGGGACCCCAAGTTCGAGAGTTTCTCAGTCCCAGCTATTCCGCGTTCAGACAATCCCGAAGACTTCTTGTTGTGCCCGGTCAGGTCGGTCAAAAAGTACCTAGAAAAGACAGCCAGACTACGTCCGGAGATCAAGAGCCAGTTTGTCTCCGCAGGTATAGTAAAGAAAGCGGTGTCCAAGAACACCATCTCCTTCTGGCACAAGTCATGAGGAGAACTTATGACAGTGACGGATCCACGGTGCCGGGAAAACCGCGCCCCCATGACATTAGGGGCCTCAGCACCTCCTTGGCCTTCGTCAAGAACATGGCAGTGGGCCAGATCCTGAAAGCAGGTATGTGGTCCAGGCAGTCTACGTTTACCCCCCATTACCTGAAAGACTGTATAAGGAAGTCACTGGACTCCTTCTCTATCGGACCAGTCATTTCCGCGCTCCAACAGGTTTAAGGTTGAAGCCCCGGGGAAGCAATTTCAAGCAACACAAGATCCTCCTTACTACCCCCTTTTCTGCTTCCCCCTGTTCCCTTTCCTTATCCTCCGCCCATGTGAGAGTTGATCGTTGGAGACGCCCATGCCTGGATGAAAATTTTATAGAGGTGAGTTACATAGGCACTAGAAAGTGTTTTTGCGTAGTTTTCCCCGAGTCTCCTACCCCGTTTTTGTGGTCAGCTAGAACCTAGCCTCCTATCTAGGTTCAATCGGATGATTTTCTATCGAGTCTCCCATCCTGTAGGTTCACCCCCACCTCCTAAAGTATAAGTCTCCTAAGAAAGTGGTTCGAGGTAAGTACTCCATGCTGGAACAAATCACAAACTTACCTTGAACTACTTTCGGGATATTGCCCGCCCAGCCTTCCCCGAGTGTCTTACAGGAGTTGGAATTATAGTTATCAAAAGCTTACTGACGACCAGGACCTAGCACCGTGCTCTCGCATGTTGACCCGGGTCGCCTCAGGGCGAGTATCCATCCGCCACAGAGGGACCCCACCAGAAAAAACGGAGATAGGGGAAACTACAGAAAAATCTGGTCGGTTGGGAGGAGAATCCCAGATACTCCTAAGAAAGTAGTTCAAGGTAAGTACCGTTAGGAAAAATACAAATTACTTAAAATTTGTAATTTTTCATTTGAACAGAATCAACTTTTTCTCGACGGAATAATTTTTTTCATTTAGTGTCAGCCTTGCTAGTCCCCAATCAGAAGTTAGACCACTTCCTTGGAGCATAGTTCATGGAGCACGCTCCTGGAAAGGAGGGCTTCATACTGTTAGTCAGTCCTCAGATCATGACTTGACGCTTAAGACAGTTTTTTCCTTCTTGCCTTGGCCTCCACTATGTGTGCCAAAAAAGCCCATACTCTCTTCTACATTTCCCAGCCAGGGGACGGAGGTCCAATAACACTCGACTTTATCCCTGAATCTGTTGCCAAGACTCAGAATCCAGCTGTAGTGGATCAGAGTTTGGGGCCATCCGGATTAAAAATCTCCGTACTTTATCGTATTACCTAGATCGTTTATTACCATGTACTGAGCTGAGGTATTATCTTAAACAATCTACAGGAGCTCACCCACACGTAAACAAGATTTTCGTGAACATGGGAAGGGTCAAGAGAAGGGTCACCAAATAAACGATCTCTTCTTGGATTCTCCAGCTCATTGTTTGGCCCTTAAATCCACTCTCCTCCACAAGATTGTAGACCCAGAGTTGCAGGCATAAGTACATCCATAACATTAAAAAATGTTATTTTTATTAATAAAATAAATTTTTGAATATACTTACCCGATAATCATGTAGCTGTCAACTCCGTTGCCCGACAGAATTCTATGGAGGGATACGCCAGCTATCACAATACTAGAAGGGGGTGTATTTACCAGCGCCACCTGTGGCCAGGTACTCAAGTACTTCTTGTTGACACCTCCTCAATTATTCCTCGGTCCACTGGTTCTCTATGGGGAGGAAGGGAGGGTCGATTAAATCATGATTATCGGGTAAGTATATTCAAAAATTTATTTTATTAATAAAAATAACATTTTTCAATATTAAACTTACCCGATAATCATGTAGCTGATTCACACCCAGGGGGGTGGGTGAAAACCAGTGTACAAGATTAAAGGATAGCTAAGTATCCCATATTTCATATAATCAGTTATCCACAATAACAATGAAATAATAAGTACCTGGTAAGGAAGTCGACTTGAACCGTTACTCTGCCTTTAATAAGATCGTCTTCCTTACTGAGCGCAGCGTTCCTCTTGGGAGGCTGAATCAACTCAAAGGTGCTAAAGTATACAGGGCTGCAACCCATACTAAAGGACCTCATCACAACCTTTAACCTTGGCGCTTCTCAAGAAAGAATTGACCACCCGCCAAATCAACAAGGATGTGGAAGGCTTCTTAGCCGACCGTACAACCCATAAAAAGTATTCAAGAGAAAGGTTAAAAAGTTATGGGATTATGGGAATGTAGTGGCTGAGCCCTCGCCTACTACTGCATTCGTTGCTACGAATAGACCCAGGGTGTAGCAGTACTCGTAAAGAGACTGGACATCTTTGAGATAGAATGATGCGAACACTGACTTGTTTCTCCAATAGGTTGCATCCATAACACTCTGCAGAGAACGGTTCTGTTTGAAGGCCACTGAAGTAGCCACAGCTCTCACTTCATGTGTCCTTACCTTCAGCAAAGCAAGGTCTTCTTCCTTCAGATGAGAATTTGCTTCTCTAATCAGAAGCCTGATGTAGTAAGAAACTGAGTTCTTAGACATTGGTAGAGAAGGCTTCTTGATAGCACACCATAAGGCTTCTGATTGTCCTCGTAATGGTTTTGACCTTTAGATAGTACTTAAGAGCTCTAACTGGGCAAAGTACTCTCTCCAGTTCGTTCCCCACCATGTTGGACAGGCTTGGGATCTCGAACGACTTAGGCCAAGGACGGGAAGGAAGCTCGTTTTTAGCCAAAAAACCGAGCTGTAAGGAACATGTAGCCGTTTCAGATGTGAAACCTATGTTCCTGCTGAAGGCGTGGATCTCACTTACTCTTTTACCTGTTGCTAAGCACACGAGGAAAAGAGTTTTTTAATGTGAGGTCCTTAAAAGAGGCTGATTGGAGCGGTTCAAATCCTGATGACATTAGGAACCTTAGGACCACGTCTAGATTCCAGCCTGGAGTGGACAACCGACGTTCCTTTGAGGTCTCAAAAGACCTAAGGAGGTCCTGTAGATCTTTGTTGGAGGAAAGATCCAAGCCTCTGTGGCGGAAAACCGCTGCCAACAAACTTCTGTAACCCTTGATCGTAGGAGCTGATAGGGAGCTTACGTTCCTTAGATGTAACAGGAAGTCAGCAATCTGGGTTACATTGGTACTGGTTGAGGAAAACTGCATTGGCCTTGCACCAGCTTCGGAAGACTTCCCATAAAGACTGATAGACTCTGAGAGTGGATGTCGTCCTTGCTCTGGCAATCGCTCTGGCTGCCTCCTTCGAAAAGCCTCTAGCTCTTGAGAGTCTTTCGATAGTCTGAAGGCAGTCAGACGAAGAGCGTGGAGGTTGGGAGTACCTTCTTTACGTGAGGTTGACGCAGAAGGTCCACTCTAGGAGGAAGAGTCCTGGGAACGTCGACCAGCCATTGCAGTACCTCAGTGAAACATTCTCTCGCGGGCCAGAGGGGAGCAACCAACGTCAGCCGTGTCCCTTTGTGAGAGGCGAACTTCTGAAGTACCCTGTTGACAATCTTGAACGGCGGGAATGCATACAGGTTGAGATGGGACCAATCCAGCAGAAAGGCATCCACGCGAACTGCTGCTGGGTCTGGAATCGGAGAACAAAACAAGAGGAGCCTCTTGGTCATCGAGGTAGCGAATAGATCTATGGTTGGCTGATCCCACAGGGCCCAAAGTCTGCTGCAAACATTCTTGTGAAGGGTCCACTCTGTGGGGAAGACCTGACCCTTCCGGCTGAGGCGATCTGCCATGACATTCATATCGCCCTGAATGAGCCTCGTTACCAGCGTGAGCTTTCGATCTTTTGACCAAATGAGGAGGTCCCTTGCGATCTCGAACAACTTCCTCGAATGAGTCCCTCCCTGCTTGGAGATGTAAGCCAAGGCTGTGGTGTAGTCGGAGTTCACCTCCACCACCTTGTTAAGCTGGAGGGACTTGAAGTTTATCAAGGCCAAATGAACTGCCAACAACTCTTTGCAATAGATGTGAAGTGTCCTTTGCTCCTGATTCCATGTTCCCGAGCATTCCTGTCCGTCCAGTGTCGCACCCCAGCCCGTGTCCGATGCGTCCGAGAAGAGACGGTGGTCGGAGGACTGAACAGCCAATGGTAGACCTTCCTTGAGAAGAATGCTGTTCTTCCACCACGTTAGAGTAGACCTCATCTCTTCGGAAACAGGAACTGAGCCCGTCTCTAGCGTCATGTCCTTTATCCAGTGAGCAGCTAGATGATACTGAAGGGGGCGGAGGTGGAGTCTCCCTAACTCGATGAACAGGGCCAGCGATGAAAGTGTCCCTGTTAGACTCATCCACTGCCTGACTAAGCATCGGTTCCTTCTCAGCATGCTCTGGATGCATTCTAGGGCTTGGAAGATCCTTGGGGCCGACGGACAAGTCCGAAAAGCTCGACTCTGAAGATCCATACCCAAGGAGACAATGGTCTGGGATGGAACGAGCTGAGACTCCTCAAAATTGACCAGGAGGCCCAGTTCCTTGGTCAGATCCATAGTCCATTTGAAAATCTCCAGACAGCGACGACTTGAGGGAGCTCTTAAAAGCCAGTCGTCTGACGGAGCCGGACACAAGATCATGATACTGCTGCACAGTCTGTAAACTGTCAATCATGGGCAAGCGAGGAAGTACAGTGACAACCCGAATCTGTCTAGACTGTCTGGGTCGTACAGACAACTCCTTAACGGGTTGCTGAGGTTGCCCACTGCGTCACAACAAGTCCCTTCTGTTGGTTGTTGAACGTCTTCCCCGTGACACATTGACTCCGTAAACAAAAAATCCTCTAACAAGGACTAAGCTTGGACTGCATGTCATGCAACACAGCTCAAGGTCTATGGGAGCAGGTGTGGTAACAGACGGGATTAGCGGCTGAAGTGTAACCATTACCTTCCCTGTAAGCATGTTATGCTTAAATAAAAGTCCATAAGAGGTTATGCAGCTAAAGGCTCCCTCCAAATGACAGAGTCCTCAAGGGAATATCAGAAGGAGGGAGAAAAGAACTTTCTCATCTACAGGGACCTTATCCTAGAAAAGCTAAGTTCTCTGAGTGAGGGTTCACTGGTGCAAAGCAGCAGACTAGAAGGCAACGTTATGAAACTGCTTGACAGTCTAGTGAGTTGGCAACAACCCAAGATGTGTTGAGAAGCATGCGGTAAGGTATGCAGAGCATGATGTATGCAGAGTATGCTGTATGCAGAGCATGCTGAATGCAGAGCATGCTGTATGCAGAGCATGTTGTATGCAGAGCATGCTGTATGCAGAGCATGTAGGAAGTAGAGCCTGCTGTAAGCAGAGCCTGCTGAAAGGAAAGCAGAGCGTGTGCATGGCGTTTAACATTTCTCAGAAATTCCATGACCAGTGCTAGAGTGCTTAATGCATGCTTGCATGGGGTTTAAACCATGGTATGCTGAACAGCAGAGTCAGAACGAGCTGGAACAACAACAGAGGTTTCCTCAACTTGAGGGAAAACCTGAGGTTCAGACTGCATAGGCTGAACAACAGACGGAGCAGAAGGCAGGTGCAAGGGTGAAGGAGGTTGACTCCTAGCAAGAGTTGCACCCAAGGATTGTACCAGCTAAGCGGGAGTAGTCCGTTCCTGTTCCTGAGAGATGAGTGGAGCATGAGAAGGTTGAGACTGCGCAGAACAAGGTAAAGTTCTAGCAAGCTGAGGCTCCTGAGGCGCAAGTGCATGGTGTAGATGAGCTTGCCTAGATGAGGGTTGAACTCGGTGCAGCGCTGGTTGAGCAGACAGACTCACGGAGGGGAGAGGTTGTTGTACCCCAACCGAGAGTTGCACCACTGGAGGAGCAGCAAGGGGAGGAGGAGGAAGAGTGTAACTCTCCTGATCCCAAAGCAAGGGTTGCCTTAAAGAAGGCTGAGGCTGAACAACACTGTGAACAGCAAACTCCGAAAGTGGTTCAACATCGTACGCCTGGCAGATGGAGCTGCGACAGGGTGCAGCGAGTGCAGGCGGGTGCAGCACAGGCTGAACGGGTGCAGGAGGTTGGTGCACCACCGGTGCAGGCGGGTGCAGCATAGGCTGAACGGGTGCAGGAGGTTGGTGCACCACCGGTGCAGGCGGGTGCAGCACAGGCTGAACGGGTGCAGGAGGTTGGTGCACCACCGGTGCAGGCGGGTGCAGCACAGGCTGAACGGGTGCAGGAGGTTGGTGCACCACAGGTGCAGGAGGTGCAACACTCTCAGCACGACACTCACGCATCAAGTCCGAAAGCTGTGCTTGCATGGACTGTAGTAGAGTCCACAACATCATACGCCTGGCAGATGGTACTGTGATCAGGCGGAGGGAGTGTAGGCGGAGGCGGTGGAGCAACACTCTCAGCCCGACACTCACTCATCAAGTCCGAAAGCTGTGCTTGCATGGACTGTAGTAGAGTTCACAACATCGTACGCCTGGCAGATGGTGCTGCGACCAGGCGGAGCAGGTGCAGGCTGGGCGAGCACAGGCGGAGCAGGTGCAGGCTGGGCGAGCACAGGTGCAGCGAGAACAGGTGGAGGGAGTGCAGGCGGTGCAACACTCTCAGCCCGACACTCACGCATCAAGACCGAAAGTTGTGACTGTATGGACTGCAGTAGAGTTAACTTGGGGTCGGCAGACACTAAGTTCTGCTGAGGTAAAGCCTTAACAGCAGAGATCTGTTGTGGCAGAACCTTACTCCTCTTAGTCGGAGTGTAATCAACTGATGACTTAGGAGAGTCAGAGCTAACCCAACGACTGCATTCGGGTTGTGAACTTTAACTTCGTACGTCTGGCATAGGTCTGGACTTAACGTTTAAGAAGTCTTGAGACCTGAGACCAGCGTTACTCTGCCTTTATTTTCTCCCCTAATCTCTTCTGCAGACGAGCAAAATAAGGGCTCAATCGTCTGCGGGTGGGAGTGACGGTCTCGGTAAGACACGCCCACAACCACCGAGAATACTTCTGTGCGCCGATCAAGGCCTGCTGAACCCTTATGCCCTTCGACATTGCTTCTCCCCTGGGCTTGGGAGCTTGCAAGAGGTCCCGGACTGGGAGGACGACTGGCGCGCACAAAAGTACCCTCACGCACTAATCACTTATCACTTTGATTTCTGTTTGCACTTATTTCACTGAACTCGAAACTTAAGTGGTTTGTACCTGAAATACGCAATTCTATCCTTTCTCAAAGTTAGTAATTGCGAAAACAGAATTACAATGTAACAGAAAAATCTAATGAAAGATAAATCAGTGGTTGGAAAGAGACTAAACACTAGATCACTCTAGAAACGTTTAGTTTCTTCCCCTAAAGAGACTAGGGAGAAGAGCAAAAATCGATAATGACGTTACTCGTACGCCTGGCAGGCTTGAATGAAACGTTTATCCTCTTTCTCCCTCCGTCTCTATCTCTCTCTCTCTCTCTCTCTCTCTCTCTCTTGACTTAGAACCTGAGAGCAGAGCCCAATCATATATATCGTTAAAACATATTATTGTTAAAGGAAAAAACTGAAAAGTTCCTTTATTAGGATCAAAACCATTAAGTTAAGAAAGAATGAACAAAACGCTAGACACGGTTACTCTTACTGCAACGTGAAACCGTGAACATTCTTTCTCTATCGTAACGATAGAGTGCAAGTTGAACGTTCTGAACGTCAACAACTGCAGAGACAAAACAAAACGTTAGTTCAGCTTTGAAAACAGTACGAGACTGTCAAAGAAAATCTTTCAAACTCTGTGGCGGAAATAGCATAATATGTTAACAGGTAAAACCGAAATGACGGGCTCAAAGTTTATTAACTTCGGTAAAAGACCGCCTACTATTAGGAAGGTCGAATATAAACAAATATAAAAATTAATTTTAATGAGTTTATAATAAAAGGAAGTTAATCGAAGAGGCCTATAAGAGGCGGAGAGATATAAAATAAATCTATAACTTTGTTAAGCAAAATTAAGAAAGAGAGTCTATACTCTCTTAGACACCAACACTTCCGTCTAAGGGAAGGGTCGGCCATTGAAAGGTGAACGAGAGTTCATACTCTCTCGTCACCATAATTAATCAAATTAATTCCAAAAGCTAACTAAGCTAATATAGAAGTTTTCCAGTAAAGCGACAGCCGAAATCAAAGAGAAATACTTCACCAAAGTCGTGAAAATACTCCAAGAACATAAGCGTATCCCAGAACGTCTTGCCGGAAGCACGACAGAGGAATAATTGAGGAGGTGTCAACAAGAAGTACTTGAGTACCTGGCCACAGGTGGCGCTGGTAAATACACCCCCTTCTAGTATTGTGATAGCTGGCGTATCCCTCCATAGAATTCTGTCGGGCAACGGAGTTGACAGCTACATGATTATCGGGTAAGTTTAATATTGAAAATGACAAATTTGGAAGTAATTTGTATTTTTCCTAATGATACAAACCTGTAACTATTTATAGCGGTATTATGAAAGGATGAGCCATTGGATTTTTAGCGAGGGGTAACCAACCATACCGCTAGTTAACGGAGGGGGCTAGTAGTTACCCCTCTCACTCACACACCTGTAACTGTAACTTCTTTGCATGGAGGTAGAACTTTAAGGGGGACTGGGTTGGGGGGGGGGGGCAAATCTGTATAAATAGCTACAGGTTTGCATTGTAAGGAAAAATACAACTTACTTCCAAATTTGTCAATAATTCCGTAACTGAAATACAAATCAACTTTATTTATAGGGATTGACTCACCTATTAGGAGGGTGGACGTCCATGCCAATCTGGCTTTTTGGCTTTTACTTGGGACTTCCCCTTTGTGTGTGTTAGCACATAATGGGTGGAAACCCTAACACCTTGCTGTGCATGGTCTGCAGCCTACACAAGCTGTGTGTTCATGAAAACTAGCAATGTGACTGTCAAAGTAAGAGTTCTTCCGAGTCATAGGAATCGTCCGAGGTCACCAAGACATATCCAATACCACCTCGCCAGGGTATGAGGACACAACAGTATTGACACAATACTAGGTTACACAAGTGAAGAATGGTTTACGTACAGTGGTTGAGGTAGCTATGCAGAGGACCCTGTGGGATATGCTGATTTTCCCCAGGAGTGGGGAGGATAAAGAAAAAAAAAGCCAGGCATTCTCATTCATTCACTCAGACTAAAACTGGGTAACCAATGCCCTAAACCTCCTGCTACTTGTCCATTAGGAGCCTGAGGTATTAAACCAGTTGTTGTGCAGCCACGACAAGGTAGTGGGCAGTGAAGGTTGTCTGATGCTTCCACATGCCCACTTGTAAAACCTGTGCCACAGGGTAGTTACGTTTGAAGGCCAGGGATGTAGCAATGCCCTGACGTCATGTGCTCTAGGTCGACGTGCTGGAGGAGGATCTGGATTTAATGCAAGGTCTTTCCAAGCAGAGATGGTGTTCTTCGTGATCCTCCTCTATACCTTCCCGTGTTGATGAAAAGTGTGTGCAAACGGGGCAAGCTGCTGCTGTTCTTTTGAGGTAGTGCCTCAAACTCCATACTGGACATAGTACCAGATGATCTAGATTATCAGTTACAGAACGGAGACTTGTTATCCTGAAGGAATCAAATCTAGGATCCGCTTACCCCGCATTTTGAGTCTTTGTAACAAACTCGGGAACAAAGCTGAAGCTTACCTCTCCCCATCCCCTTGAGTGGGCGATGTCATACGAGATACCATAAAGTTTGCTGACTCTTTTGGCCGAAGCCAACAAGAGTAGGAACACTGTCTTCAACGTGAGGTGGCGGTCTGTTGTCTGGTGTAATGCTTCGCCGGGAGATCCCTTCAGGGACCAAAGAACTTGAACCACGTTCCATGGAGGTGGTCTCTCTTCCGACTGGGGACAGGGAAGTTCCTAACTCTGTATGAGGAGAGAAAGTTCCAGCAAAGAGGAAATGACGACTCCTTTCAGTTTAAAGGCGGGCAAGAATCAAGGCTGAGCGATAGCATTTTATTGCCGAAACCGAGAGGAGCATTTCCTCCTGCAGATACACGAGGAACTCCGCTATTGCTGGATTAGTAGCATTTAGGGCAGAGATACCTATTCCACAACACCAACCACAGGTGTTCCATTTTGCCTGGTAGACAGGCTGTCGATCTTTGCAGGTTCCCAGAGATCCTTTTCTTAACCTATTGCAAAAATTTCTGAGTGAGATGCTGGATAGCCTCCAGGTGTTTAGTCGTGGTGAAGCTCCGGCTTTGTGAGAAACGTTGGCATGTGGTTGTCCGAGTACATAGTGTCGTGGAGGAAGTTCTCTTGGAAGCTCCGTCAGGAGTCGCAGAAGGTCTGGGAACCATTCTGCCTGATGCCATAGCAGAGCTATGAGGGCCATTAAGAGATTGACCGATGTTCTGGTCCTTTGAGTACTCTTCTCAGAGCAAACTAGGAAAAGGCGTAAACATCGATGTTGTTCCACCCTTGCTGGAATGCATAGCCTTTGGGTCTGGGACTGGGGAGCAGTACAACAGGAGCCTGAAATTCAGGGCTGGTGCGAACAGCTCCACCGTCGAGGAACCCCACAAAGTTAGGACTATGTTAGCTATTAGATGATCCAAAGACCACTCGGAGCCGACTATCTGAGTCGCTCTGCTCTGCTCAGCTTGTCCGCGAGTACATTCCTTTTGCCGGGAATGAAGCGAGCTGATAAGGTCACCGAGTTGATTTCTGCCCATCTCAGTATCTGGGCTGCAAAAAAGTACTGCCTTGTTGGTTGGTGTAAGCTACTACTGTGTAGTGTTGTGGCTTACCACCACTGAATGGCCCGCCAGTAACTGTTGGAACTGTTGAAGGGAAGAGTGCTGGTACTTATCAAACTTTGACCATAGACCTGGGGTCATGTGATGCAGCATGTGGGCCCCTCTCCCTTCTTTTGATGCATCTGAGAAGATCATCAAGTCCGGGGGGAGGACGAGAAGGTTGACTCCCTTTAGAAGATTCTTGTCTGCCACCCACCACTCTAGGTCCATTCGTTCCTCTGGTCCCATGGGGATCAAAATGTCCAGGGAATTGAAGGCCTGATTCCAGGAGGACTTTAGCCTCCAGTGAAGGGATCTTATCCTGAGGCGGCTGTTGGAAATGACACGGGCCAGCGTTGATAGGTGCCCGAGGAGATAAAGCCAGCTCTAGGCTTGGAGTTGTTCTTATCTGAGGAATGGTCCTGCAAACTTCCTCAGCCACTTTACCCTGTCGTCTGATGGGAAGGAGTAGTGAAGATTGGTGTCAAAATCATTCCTAGATATACCAGTCGTTGTAAGAGAAGCAGAGATGATTTCTTGAGGGTTACCATGATCCTCAGATTTCTTGAGGGTTACCATGATCCTCAGATTTCTTGAGGGTTACCATGATCCCCGGATTTCTTGAGGGTTACCAAGATCCCCAGTCTTCTTGAGAGTTACCATGTTCCTGAGAACTTGGCAAAGTCCCAGAGGTTTGTCTCTGTGCTGAAGGAGGGTTGCCACCGAGTCTGCTAGAATCTGCCAGTCATCCAGGTAGCGTAGGAGACAGATGCCGATTCTGTGAGCCCAAGACAATAGGGCAAACACACTTGTGAAGACCTAAGGTGTTGTTGAAAGACTGGAGCACAGCACCTTGAACTGGTATTTCTTGTTGTCTAGAGTGACTCGGATACTTTCTTGAAGACGGATGGACTGGGATCTGGAAGTATGCGTCCTTTAGATCTAGTGTGCACATGAAGTCCTGTGGTCTTACCACTTTTCTGACCATGTCTGCCATCTCCATGCTGAATGGAGTTTGTTTGACAAACTTCTTCAGAGCTGAGAGGTCGATGACTGGTCACCAGCCTCCAGACGCCTTTTTCACAGGAAAGAGTCGACTGAAGAAGCCTGGAGAGTCGTCGAGGATCTCTTGGAGAGTGCCCTTCTCCAATATAGTCTTCACTTTGGGCCGAAGGGCCAGCTCCTTTACGGATCCCTTCACATAGGAGCTCGTGTCTACTGGACTCTTGATCAGTGGAGGGAGAGATTGCATGAACGGGATGCAATACCCTGAAAAAATCACGGAGACTGTCCAGGGTTTGGCCCCGAGCTCCATCCACCTCTTCCATCAATGATACAGGCATCCCCCCCGACTGGTGAACAAGTGAGGGGATCGTCAATCCTAGCGTTTGTAACCTCGGCTGCTTCCTTAAGGATGTTTACCTGCACAGGAGGACTTGGAGCCTTTCTTGTCCTTGGCAGGGAAGGGCTTAGATACCTTAGTATCCGTCACTGTAGTGCTGCTCGTTGTTGGCTTCAGTTGTTTGGTGTGCGGGAGAGAAGGTGGTCTATAGGACCAAGATGTCAAGGCCCTATTAAGGAGGGAATCTTGGTGGGACTTCCTCCATCTCTCCGTAGTTCGCTCAACGTTCCCCCGCCTCAAACAGGAGTTTCACGATCTCGCAGTGTTGGACTTGGCAATGAAATCTCTCGTCTATCGAGTCTCTTCGCGATAACATGTTTTTCTCCCACAAGTTTACTACTGCGGGGGGGTGGGGCAGGAACTCAATGCTACGAGTACCCGACATGAGAAAAGTTTCCATCCCCCTCCTAAAACTTTCCTTGGAAAAACCCTCGCTTCGAACCAGGTTTCCCACTGATCCCAAACAGATCAAGACACGAAGTAGATTGCATCGCGTACTTAGCCAGTTTGTCTTGGTTGAGTATCTTCACAGCAGAGAATGAAACTTGCAGCCCAGGATGTTGAGATTGGCAGTGCTAGAGTGTGGACGTGTTGTGTGGAGCTCTGTCATACACACCCTGAGTCGTGTTTTAGCTTTGTGTTTCTCGCTTAGAATATCATTGAAAAGATATTAGTTAGTCTTATGGAGAAATCTAAGTGATAAGAAACAGTACACTATGTCTGGTCCTAACTATGTCTGCCTCGTATGTAATAACACGGAGGAAGACCGGAAAAACGGATAGTATGTGAATGTAATATACTCTACCATAAGAAATGTGTGCATATAGTGACAGCCATCACTGATAATGAACGGAATAACCTAGATTGGTTATGCCCACACTGTGTACGTGAAGCCAGACAAAACAATTTAGTAATATCAAAATTAAAGGAAGATGTGAACGTGAGAGATCTGGCCCTGAATGAACAAGATGCGAAAATAGATGACTTGGAAAACAAACTTGCGAACCTTAGCGCAGACACAGCAAATTCCACCCAGACCACCGACCTCACTGAGAAAGTTGACATTCTTGCCATAAATATGGAATCAATTAAAGCAACACTTCAAACATTGATAGACCCAAAACCGGAGAAACCGACATTAGCTGACAAAGTTAAGGAAAAACATCTGTTGATAATTAAATCAACTAATACAACTAAAATTACTGAAAGAAAACGTGAGGTTGAATAAGCACTTAAAGACATTCCTATACTTAACACGAGGTCAACTACGAATGGAAATGTTGTAAACTTTACAAACAATATGATCAGAGAAGAGGCAGTAAAAAAAAATTCCGACATTGGTGGCCGACACTGAAACGAGAAAACTCGGGAAAACTAAAACCAAAAATAATGTGCAATGTATACAATGATGAAGATGATGTAGTAAATGCTTTGATTAAAAAAAATCACTGCCTGGACCAAATCCAAAATATAGAAGAGAAGATAAGTGTAGTCCTGAAGAAAAATGCCTGGGGGGGGGGGAACCACCCACTATGTGCTGAAATGTGATCCTAAGGTTCAGAGGGCTCTTCATGATAATGGGGACAAAGTTTCGTTACGATGGGGTATCAATAACATACGTGATTACCTGCTACCACTGTCAGAGGTATGGACATTTTGAGAAAGGTTGCAAATCTAAGAATGATGATAAAGTCTGTGGGAAATGTTCAGGGAGACATTCCACCAGGGAGTGTAATTTGCAAGTGTCAAAGTGTATAAACTGCACAAAGTTAAACAAACCAAGTGACCGCACAGTAAATTCTAGAGACTGCAAAGCTTATGACTTGGAATTGAAAAGACTAGCAGAAAATACTGATCATGGTTACTAGGGATGTCATAAACTGTGGCTATGTAAATATGCAATCTGTAGGTAATAAGACTGTTCAGATTCGAGAGTTGATAAACTAGAAGTATTTGGATATGCTAGCATTATCTGAAAACATGGTCAAATAACTTGGACAAGGCAAAGATCACTGAAATGATGCCCCCCCCCCCCCACATATGCCTTCTTTCACATACCGAGAGAAGGTAGGTCTGGTAGGGGTGTCGGACTCTTTATTCACCAAAGTTACTCAAATCTCAAAACGTTGAAAAGAATTAGTGTAACAAGCTTTGAATATATAGAAATAAAATTTACACCAAAACACAAGAATATCCTTTGTAAACAATACGTGATCTAAAACGATAAATACTCTGAACGAACAAGGTAAAACAACAGCGGAGGTCCTGTAGGGAGTAAGGTTCTCCTGCTGTATGGAACCGGAAAAGCAGCCATCAAAGGAAAGGAAAGGGAAGCCTCTCCAGAGAGATCCCCTTCGTGAGTTCCTCTAAGGAATGGTGTAGAGGAATGGCCGGGAGAGGCTCGTCAAGGACCTCATAATACAGTACTTCCTTTGTTGGACACAAGAGGTGGGAGGAGTTTAGAGGGCGAGTCTGAGCGAAGGGAACTAGAGGAGTCGAAGAGCTTAGTAGACATCTTCTGCCAGGTACTCTT
The DNA here is from genome assembly GCF_036898095.1 of Palaemon carinicauda. Lineage (NCBI taxonomy): Eukaryota > Metazoa > Arthropoda > Malacostraca > Decapoda > Palaemonidae > Palaemon > Palaemon carinicauda. Next base: position 64,226,305 of record NC_090764.1, on the reverse strand, counting down.
CAGTCTCTGAGACCAGAGCAAGGCTGCACTGAACTTGGGAGGGCTTGGGAGTGTTGAAGACACGGTCCAGGACCGTGTCACTGCCATCCTGAGAAGCCATTGCCATGTCTGCCAACCTAATGAGGAACCATATGCAGGTCAAAACCTGCCAGAAGTTCTTGGAAAAAACTTTGAATGTATATATTATTCCAATAGATAGACAACTAAGTTAGTTGGGATAAGAAAAATTCGCTATACTAAAATATAAATTGTATTTCCTCCTTTCTATCACGATGAATTAATATGGTCTTCCTTAATTGTTCGAGTGTTCCCAACCCACTATTTACCAAGATTTCCTGAGAGTACAAAAAAGTTACCTTCATTAGACAATGTACCAAAAAAATAAGGTGGACTACTACACACACACCCAAAAATATGAAGATAAACTATGCAACAATGTGTGTAGTAACAGGGAGCTGTCAACACACTAAACAATACTGAATGAGAAACAGTTTAACTCGAAGGCTAAAATTACTGTATTGTATTCCACCCACTTGAAGAAACTAAGTTGAAAAAACTCAAGAATTTCTTAAGGCTAACTGCTAAGACTCCGAAGTAAATTATGCAAAACATTTAGCTTGTTAAGAGTACATAATTACATTGAGATGATCGGTATCATTAATGACCAGCCTTATAAATCATCCTTGGTGCTACTTGGTTGATCTCGACGTTTAGTATGCGAATGATAGTCGGCAACAGTAGCTGCCGTCCGGGGCAGCGTCGATGGCTTTATTCTTCCATGTTAAAAACAATCCCTTTATATGCAATTAAGGGAAACAGCATATCCAATTTATAATCAGCGTGAAGACGTACAAAAAAAAAAAAAAGCCACCCGGTATGAGAACGTTGGTGTCTTTACGTTTACTCTCAACGCCTCACTCCAACCGCCCCTACTTCTTGCCTACCTTGCGCCGTAACTTTATTTACCCAAACAACCGTAGTATGGTTGTTCTCCTGTGAATAGAAAAAACAAGCAAACAGTATCCATTTCCTTCTTAATTCCAAGGGAATTATTATTATTATTATTATTACTAGCCCAGCTACAACCCTAGTTGGAAAAGCAAGATACTATAAGCCCAAGGGCTCCAACAGGGAAAAATAGCCCAGTGAGGAAAGGAAATAAGGAAATAAATAAATGATGAGAACAAGTTAACAAATAAATCATTCTAAAACATTAACAACGTCACAACAGATATGTCCTATATAAACTATTAACGTCAAAAACAGAAATGTCATATATAAACTATAAAAGGACTCATGTCAGCCTGGTCAACATAAAAACATTTGCTCCAACTTTGAACTTTTGAAGTTCTACTGATTCAACTACCCTATTAGGAAGATCATTCCACAACTTGGTAACAGCTGGAATAAAACTTCTAGAATACTGTGTAGTATTGAGCCTCATGATGGAGAAGGCCTGGCTATTGGAATTAACTGCCTGCCTAGTATTAAGAACAGGGTAGAATTGTCCAGGGAGATCTGAATGTAAAGGATGGTTAGAGTTATGAAAAATCTTATGCAACATGCATAATGAACTAATTGAACAACAGTGCCAAAGATTAATATCTAGAACAGGAATAAGAAATTTAATAGACCATAAGTTTCTGTCCAACAAATTAAGATGAGAATCAGCAGCTGAACACCAGACAGGAGAACAATACTCAAAACATGGTAGAATGAAAGAATTAAAACACTTCTTCCGAATAGATTGATCACCGAAAATTTTAAGAGACTTTCTCAATAAGCCAATTTTTTGTGCAATTGAAGAAGACAGACCTAATGTGTTTCTCAAAAGTCAATTTGCTCTCGAGAATCATAGCTAAAATTTGAAAAGTCATACAAATTTAAAGAAACATTATTAATACTGAGATCCGGATGTTGAGGAGCCACCATCCTTGACCTACTTGCAATCATACTTTGAGTTTTTCAATATTAATCTTACCCGATGATCATGTAGCTGTCAACTCTGTTGCCCGACAGAAATCTACGGTCGGGATACGCCAGCGATCGCTATACAGGTGGGGGTGTACACAACAGCGCCATCTGTGAGCAGGTACTCAAGTACTTCTTGTCAACAAGAACTCAATTTTTCCTCTGTCGTGCCACCGGCTAGACCTACTGGGATACGCTGTTGATTCTGGAGTTATTGCTCACGATTTGGTGATGTATTTGCTCTAGAGTTTAGCCTTCGCTATTCAGGAAGCTTTATCTTTAGCTTAGCAAGCTTTTGGAATTAAATTGAATTAATTATGGTGACGAAGAGAGTATGGACTCTCTTTCACTTTTAAATGGCCGACCCTTCCCTTAGACGGAAGTGTTGGTGTCGAAGAGAGTATAGACTCTCTTTCACTTTTTATTTTATATCTCTCCGCCATTTATAGGCCTCTTCGATTAACTTTCCTTAAAAAAAAAAAAAAAAAAAAAAATATGCGACCTTTCCTAATAGTAGGCGGTCCTTACTTGGAACCGAAGTTAATTAACATTGAGCTCGTCATATCGTTTTTCCTGTTAAGAATTTATGCTATTTTAATTTTATGTTTTTGAAAGAATTTCTTTGATAAGTCTCGTACTGTTTTCAAAGTTGAACTAACGTTTTGTTTAGTCTCCGCAGTTGTTGACGTTCAGAACGTTCAACTTGCGCTCTATCGTTACGATAGAGAGAGAGTATTCACGGTTTCACGTTGCAGTAAGAGTAAACCGATTCTAGCGTTTCGTTCATTCTTTCTTAGCTTAAATGGTTTTAATTCTAATAAAGGAGCTTTTTATTTGGGAAACCTTTCAGTTTTTTTCCTTTAACAAATAATATGTTTTAACGATATATATAATTGGGCTCATCTCTCAGGTTCTAAGTCAAGAGAGAGAGAGAGAGAGATAGAGACGGAGGGAGAGAGAGGAGGATAAACGTTTCGTTCAAGCGGGTAACGTTGTTCTCGTTTTTTTGCTCTTCTCCCTAGTCGATAGAGGGGAAGAAGGTAAAACGTTTCTAGAGTTTTATTCTTGTTCCCAGGCTTTATGCGGTGAGAGATTTTAAACGTAGTTTATTTGATCTAGTGTTTAGTCTCTTTTCCAGCCACTGAATTCTTTATCTTTCATTATGTTTTTCTGTTACATTGTAATACTGTTTTCGCAATTACTACCTTTTAATGAAGGATAGGATTGCGTGTTTCAGGTACAAACCACTTAAAGTTTCGAGTTCAGTGAAATAAGTGCAAACAGAAAATCAAAAGTGATAAAGTGATATGCGCAAAGTGTTACAGTGTTGCGTTCGAGGGTTCGTCTGTTCGTGCCAGTGGTTCACCTAGTCCGGGACCTCTTTCAAGCTCCCAAGCCCAGGGGAGAAGTAATGTCGAAGGACTTATGGGTTCCTCAGGCCTTGATCGACGAACAGACGTTTCCCTCTGTGGTTTCGGGTGTATCTACACACGTTGCCGACGTGATCACCCCACCCACACAAAGACGAGAGAGCCCATTTATTCCTCGTCTGCGGAAGAGGTTTCTCGCAGAAACCATGGACCAAATCTTGCAGCTTTTAAGTGCAAGTCGGTCCCTTCCGCGCAAGTCCAACGGCCTAGGTGTAGCCACTGGGTCAGTTCGGACTCGCTGCAGTACGACAACTGCACACCTCCTAAGAGAGGCTAGGTGGTACCGCAACAGGCAGTAACTCCGTCTGTTGCCGCACCAGCTGTTTTAGACCGTCAGTCACAACGGACAGTAGCTCCGTTTGTTGTTGTCTTTCATAGACCCTAGTGGTCCATGCTGCAGACTTTACAGTCTCAGCTTGCTCCTTCATACAGGAGTATCATGCTGGAAGGTTGACAATGCAGCCTGTTTACCTACAACCCGCCGAGGTTGTGCGCTCAGCAGATACTGCGGCTGCCTGCTCCCACACCACACCTGTGAGAGCTCCTCCACCGATGCGCAGTCCTCACTGCCAGACGCATGTTCTTGCTGCACCATCTGCTAACATGCGTGAGCTGCCGCATCAGGAGTTGCCGGGTTCCAGCACTATGCGGCATTCTCCTCAGCCCATGCAGCATGCTCTGCAGACCTTACAGCATGCTCCGCATACCATGCAGCATGAGCCGCATTCCATGCAGCATGAGCCTCATACCATGCAGCATGAGCCTCATCCCATGCAGCATGAGCCTCATTCCATGCAGCATGAGCCTCATCCCATGCAGCATGAGCCGCATGCCATGCAGCATGAGCCGCATACCATGCAGCATGAGCCGCATCCCATGCAGCATGAGCCGCATACCATGCAGCATGAGCCGCATGCCTTACCTCATGCTCTGCATACCATACCGCATGCTCTGCATACCTTACAGCATGCTCTGCATACCTTACAGCATGCTCTGCATTCCTTACAGCATGCTCTGCATACCTTACAGCATGCTCTGCATACCTTACAGCATGCTCTGCATACCATACCGCATGCTCCTCAACCCACCGCAGCCCCTCCCACGCACCAGCACTCTGCTTTTGTTGTTGCCAGCTCCCACACTCCGACTGCGGAGAAGGTTGACGATGCACCCGTGGGCCTACACCTCCCACGGTTGTGCGCCCGGCATGGCTTCATGCTCTCACACTCTTGTTGTGAGAGCTCCTCCACCCATGCACAGTCAACCCTGCCAGATGTTTGATGACTCCCACACACAGAGCACTCCGTTGCCGTGCGGGAGCTACCACAAGCTGCCGTGTTTTGACACGGTGTGTCAGCCTCCGCAACACACTGTGGTTACCGCCACTCGCCAGCAGCAAACTAGTCAGGCAGGAGTTGAGGCTTCCCCACACATCTTTGGTTGTTGCCAACTCACAAACTGTCATGCAGTTACATGACGTTGCCTTCTGGTCTGCTACTTATACACCAGTGCTGTATGTCCTCACGCTCCTGTTGTGATTGACAGTTCAGTTTTTGACAGTTCACAGACTGTCAAGCAGTTTCATAACGTTGCCTTCTGGTCTGCTGCTTTTGCACCAGTGAAACCCTCACTGAGAGAACTTAGCTTTTCTCGGATATGGTTCCTGTAGATGAGAAAGTGCTGTTCTCCCTCCTTCTGATATTCCCTTGAGGACTCTGTCATTTGGAGAGGAGCCTTAAGCTGCTTAGCCTCCTATGGACTTTTATTTAAGCATAACATGCTTCCAGGGAGGGTAAATGGTTCCGCTTCAGTCGCTAACCCCGTCTGTTGCCACACCTGCTCCCATAGACCTTGAGCTTTGTTGCAAGACATGCAGTCCAAGCTTAGTCCTTGATAGAGGATTTCTTTTTACGGAGTCAGTGTGTCACTGGGAAGACGTTCAACAACCAGCAGAGGTGACTTGTTGTGACGCGGTGCGGCAACCTCAGCAACCCGATAAAGAGTTGTCTGTACTACCCAGACAGTCTAGACAGTTTCGGGTTGTCGCTGTACTTCCTCGCTTCCCCATGGTTGACAGTTCACAGACTGTGCAGCAGTACCATGATCTTGTGTCCGGCTCCATCAGACGACTGGCTTTTAAGAGCTCCCACAAGTCGTCGCTGTCTGGAGAATCTCAGATGGACTTTGGATCTGACCAAGGAACTGGGCCTCCTGGTCAATTTAGAGAAGTCCCAGCTCGTCCCATCCCTGACCTTTGTCTACCTGGGTATGGAGATTCAGAGTCGAGTTTTTCGGGCTTTTCCGTCGGCCCCAAGGATCAACCAAGCCCTAGAATGCATCCAGAGCATGCTGAGAAGGAATCGATGCTCAGTCAGGCAGTGGATGAGTCTAACAGGGACACTCTCATCGCTGGCCCTGTTCATCGAGTTAGGGAGACTCCACCTCCGCCCCCTTCAGTATCATCTAGCTGCTCACTGGATAAAGGACATGACGCTAGAGACGTTCTCAGTTCCTGTTTCCGAAGAGATGAGGTCTACTCTAACGTGGTGGAAGAACAGCTTTCTTCTCAAGGAAGGTCTACCTTTGGCTGTTCAGAACCCCGACCGCCGTCTCTTCTCGGACGCATCAGACACGGGCTGGGGTGCGACATTGGACGGACAGGAATGCTCGGGAACATGGAATCAGGAGCAAAGGACACTTCACATCAATTGCAAGGAGTTGTTGGCGGTTCATCTGGCCTTGATAAACTTCAAGTCCCTCCAGCTAAACAAGGTGGTGGAGGTGGACTCCGACAACACCACAGCCTTGGCTTACATCTCCAAGCAGGGAGGGACTCATTCGAGGAAGTTGTTCTAGATCGCAAGGGACCTCCTCATCTGGTCAAAGATCGAAAGCTCACGCTGGGAACGAGGTTCATTCAGGGCGATATGAATGTCATGGCAGATCGCCTCAGCCGGAAGGGTCAGGTCATCCCCACAGAGTGGACCCTTCACAAGAATGTTTGCAGCAGACTTTGGGCCCTGTGGGGTCAGCCAACCATAGATCTGTTCGCTACCTCGATGACCTAGAGGCTCCCGTTGTATTGTTCTCCGATTCCAGACCCAGCAGCAGTTCACGTGGATGCTTTTCTGCTGGATTGGTCCCATCTCGACCTGTATGCATTCCCACCGTTCAAGATTGTCAACAGGGTACTTCAGAAGTTCGCCTCTCACAAAGGGACACGGCTGACGTTGGTTGCTCCCCTCTGGCCCGCGAGAGAATGGTTCACAGAGGTACTGCAATGGCTGGTCGACATTCCCAGGACTCTTCCTCTAAGAGTGGACCTTCTACGTCAACCTCACGTAAAGAAGGTACACCCAAACCTCCACGCTCTTCGTCTGACTGCCTTCAGACTATCGAAAGACTCTCAAGAGCTAGAGGCTTTTCGAAGGAGGCAGCCAGAGCGATTGCCAGAGCAAGGAGGACATCCACTCTCAGAGTCTATCAGTCTAAATGGGAAGTCTTCCGAAGCTGGTGCAAGGCCAATGCAGTTTCCTCAACCAGTACCACTGTAACCCAGATTGCTGACTTCCTGTTACATCTAAGGAACGTAAGATCCCTTTCAGCTCCTACGATCAAGGGTTACAGAAGTATGTTGGCAGCGGTTTTCCGCCACAGAGGCTTGGATCTTTCCACCAACAAAGATCTACAGGACCTCCTTAGGTCTTTTGAGACCTCAAAGGAACGTCGGTTGTCCACTCCAGGCTGGAATCTAGACGTGGTCCTAAGGTTCCTTATGTCATCAAGATTTGAACCTCTCCATTCAGCCTCTTTTAAGGACCTCACATTAAAACTCTTTTCCTCGTGTGCTTGGCAACAGCTAAAAGAGTAAGTGAGATCCACGCCTTCAGCAGGAACATAGTTTTCACATCTGAAACGGCTACATGTTCCTTGCAACTCGGTTTTTTGCTAAAAACGAGCTTCCTTCACGTCCTTGGCCTAAGTCGTTCGAGATCCCAAGCCTGTCCAACTTGGTGGGGAACGAACTGGAGAGAGTACTTTGCCCAGTTAGAGCTCTTAGGTACTATCTAAAAAGGTCAAAACCTTTACGAGGACAATCAGAAGCCTTATGGTGTGCTATCAAGAAGCCTTCTCTTCCAATGTCTAAGAACTCAGTTTCTTACTACATCAGGCTTCTGATTAGGGAAGCACATTCTCATCTGAAGGAAGAAGACCTTGCTTTGCTGAAGGTAAGGACACATGAAGTGAGAGCTGTGGCTACTTCAGTGGCCTTCAAACAGAACCGTTCTCTGCAGAGTGTTATGGATGCAACCTATTGGAGAAGCAAGTCAGTGTTCGCATCATTCTATCTCAAAGATGTCCAGTCTCTTTACGAGAACTGCTACACCCTGGGACCATTCGTAGCAGCGAGTGCAGTAGTAGGTGAGGGCTCAGCCACTACATTCCCATAATCCCATAACCTTTTTAACCTTTCTCTTGAATACTTTTTATGGGTTGTACGGTCGGCTAAGAAGCCTTCCGCATCCTTGTTGATTTGGCGGGTGGTCAATTCTTTCTTGAGAAGCGCCGAGGTTAGAGGTTGTGATGAGGTCCTTTAGTATGGGTTGCAGCCCTTTATACTTCAGCACCTAAGAGTCGTTCAGCATCCTAAGAGGACCGCTACGCTCAGTAAGGAAGACGTACTTAATAAAGGCAGAGTAATGGTTCAAGTCGTCTTCCTTACCAGGTACTTATTTATTTTATGTTATTTTTGAATAACTAATAAAATGAAATACGGGATACTTAGCTTCTTTGTTAACATGTATGCTGGTCTCCACCCACCACCCTGGGTGTGAATCAGCTACATGATCATCGGGTAAGATTAATATTGAAAAATGTTATTTTCATTAGTAAAATAAATTTTTGAATATACTTACCCGATGATCATGAATTTAAGGACCCGCCCTTCCTCCCCATAGAGAACCAGTGGACCGAGGAGAAAATTGAGTTCTTGTTGACAAGAAGTACTTGAATACCTGCTCACAGATGGCGCTGTTGTGTACACCCCCACCTGTATAGCGATCGCTGGCGTATCCCGACCGTAGATTTCTGTCGGGCAACAGAGTTGACAGCTACATGATCATCGGGTAAGTATATTCAAAAATTTATTTTACTAATGAAAATAACATTTTGTTAGGATTCAACTTCATACCCCATAATTTGCACCATGCACTAATTTTAGCTAGATCTCTATTAAGAGATTCAGCAACCCCAGATCTACATTCAGGGGATGGAATTGATGCAAAGAGAGTGGCATCATCTGCATATGCAACAAGCTTGTTTTCTAGGCCAAACCACGTGTCATGTGTATATAGTATGAAAAGTAATGGGCCAAGAACACTACCCTGTGGAACACAGGATATCACATTCCTATAATCACTATGGTGCCCATCAACAACAACTCTTTGAGATCTATTACTTAAAAAATCAATAATAATGCTAAGAAACGACCCACCAACTTCCAACTGTTCAAGTTTGAAAATAAGGGCCTCATGATTAACACGGTCAAAGGCAGCACTAAAATCAAGGCCAATCATACGAACTTCCTGACCACAATCAAGGGATTTCTGTGCAGCATTGGAGATTGTAAGAAGGGCATCACATGCTCCAAGGCCTTTACGAAAACCAAATTGCAAACTAGGGAATAGATGATTACCTTCAGCAAACCTATTAACCCTGGATAGGTACGGTGGGTCGTTCGCGACCCCGAGCGTAAAAAAAAAACAGGTTTTTCTCACGTGACTCACCCCCGTGACTGAATTTGTGGGTGATCGACCTGCAGGAGGTGTCTCCCCTACACGCTCTAGTAGTGTCCAGATGTGCATTGCTGTAGCTGTACTCCTTCCCCGATTTCTGAGACGCGTCGGGGTCGTTCGCGACCGAGTTTACCCTTCTAAGGTAGTTTGCATAATTATCAAAGTTATTACGTATTATGAAATTGTCGTAGAATGGTGCAACTTGTATAGGTTATCAGTTGTGGAAATTCTTGGTGGATTGTTTGGCTACCATGTGCATGATTTTTTTTTTAGTTAAAATGTCGTTCATCACCACGAGGACCATTTTACCGCGAGTGCCCCTTTTTCATTTTTTTTCATTTTTTTGCCAAGTCATTTTTCCGTAAGATATTGTCAAATAGTGTCGTAAAGCTTTTGCTTATTTAGTGTTGGAAAGTGTGTCTAGATGATCTGGCTACCCATGCATGACTTTGTTTTTGTCAGATACGACGTAGTTATTGGTATATTGGGTATTTAACTGCGGTTACCAATTTCTGTTTTTTTTTCAATATTTGTAAAAATTACTACGTAGTAAGGAATTGCCGTATATTATTGATTTTTTTTTCATGTTTATGTGTTAGAAAGTGTGCCTTGATGGTTGGGCTAACACGTGCATGTCTTTTTTTTATCTGAGATGCCGTATATTAGAATGTCGGGCATTTTACCGCGAGTACCCCTTTTTAATTTTTTTTCATTTTTTTGCCAAGTCATTTTTCCGTAAGATATTGCGAAATAGTGTCGTAAAACTTTTGCTTTTTTAGTGTTGGAAAGTGTGGCTAGATGATCTGTCTACCCATGCGTGATTTTGTTTTTGTCAGATACGACGTAGTTATTGGTATATTGGGTATTTAACTGCGGTTGCCAATTTCTGTTTTTTTTCAATATTTGTAAAAATTTACTACGTAGTAAGGAATTGCCGTATATTATTGATTTTTTTTTCATGTTTATGTGTTAGAAAGTGTGCCTTGATGGTTGGGCTAACACGTGCATGTCTTTTTTTTTATCTGAGATGCCGTATATTAGAATGTTGGGCATTTTTCCGCGAGTGCCCCTTTTTATTTGTTTTGCATTTTTTTGCTTAGTCATGTTACCGTAAGGAATTGGCAAGTAGTGTCGCAAAACTTATATTTTTATAGTGTTGGAAAGTGTTTCTAGATGATCTGGCTACCCATGCCTATTTTTTTTTTTAGCCAGATATGGCGTATATATAAGTATGTGTTCGATTTTCCTGTGATTGCCATTTTTTCGTTTTTTCCCATTTCTTTCAAAATTACTACGTACTAAGGAACTATCACAGAGTAATGATTCATTTATATGTTTATTTGTCGGAAAATGTGCCTTGATGGTTTGCCTAGCACGTGGTTGAAATTTTTTTTTTCTGAAATGCCGTATATTAGAATGGCCATTTTTCCACGAGTGCCCCTTTTTATTTGTTTTGCATTTTTTTGCTTAGTCATGTTACCGTAAGGAATTGGCAAGTAGTGTCGCAAAACTTATATTTTTATAGTGTTGGAAAGTGTTTCTAGATGATCTGGCTACCCATGCCTATCTTTTTTTTAGCCAGATATGGCGTATATATAGGTATGTGTTCGATTTTCCGGTGATTGCCATTTTTTCGTTTTTTCCCAATTCTTTCAAAATTACTACGTACTAAGGAACTATCACAGAGTAATGATTCCTCTAGATGTTTATTTGTCGGAAAATTTTGTTTACTTTTTTTTTGATTGAATATCATCAAATTTTTTTAGCTAAAATATTATATTGTTTTACATTTTTTTTTTATTTCGATTTTATTTCCATTCAAAAAATTTTTTTGGGTCAGAATTTTAATTTTATAGTCGTAAAATAATCGACAATTATCCAGCAACCCACCATACAATTTTTATGCATATCCAATAATAATTAGATTAGTAAATAACACCTTGAAATTGACATACCCTTCCTACATTTCAAGTGGCAGATTAGGGAGTCTGAGTCAGTGTGGTTGGCGGCCATTTTGTGGACATATCCGAAGCGTAAGCTGCCCTATCTATATATATTCTTGTTCCCTATAGAATTTGTGATATTTTGGTATATTTTTACCTGCATAAATATCATATTATATATTAAATATATGTATTTTTTTACGAAATTTCTAAGTACTCAAAAAATTACCTTTAGATATGGCCCCTGATATAAATGTAATTTACAAAATAATGAAGATTTTTTTACATATTTCTATTTTAGGATAACATATGTTTATTCCCTAAAAAAAATTAGCCACTTCCTATTTCATTTGGGTACCCAAAAAAATTCATGAAATTTGGACAAATTTTTTTGGCCAAAAAAAGTTACCCTTTTTTTCTCATTTCAGATCTTCACCTCCATGGGTCTGACTTCATCCAAAATACATCAAGATGTGTCCTAAACATTCAAGAATCAATTCCTAAAAGGATTTGTGTATATATGTATAAACTTTTTTTTTATGAATTTTTATGTCAGGTCTTTTTTTTTCTACTTAATTTTTTAAAATATTTATAATAAATAGTTTTTCTGAAGATGAGTAGTATTTATCTTTACAGTTGTTTTAAGCATTCATTGAAGTTTTTTTTGGCAAAAGAAAAAAGGAGGTTACTGCAAAAACTGATTTTTCAAGAATTTTTTTTGGCGTCGGGGTCGTTCGCGTCCGAGTATACCCTTAAAGGGGTGTCCGAGGAGCGTACCTATCCAGGGTTAAGACGTTTTGCCAGAAGACGCTCAAAAACTTTAGATAATATGGGAGTTATGGAAATTGGGTGGTAATCAGTGGGACTTGAGCTACCACAAACACATTTACATAGAGGAGTAACATTACGAATCCTCCAATAAGTGCTGAAAGCTCCTCTTCTTGCTAACTTGCGCAAAATAACAGATAACTTTGGAGCTAAGAAATCTGCTGTCTTTATAAAAAAACAAAGGAAAAATACCATTTGGGTCTACACCTCCATAAGCATCAAGGTCCACCAACAGAGCTTTAATCTCACGAGATCGAAAAGCTAAACTAGTTAGTTTAGCCTCAGGAAAACAGGAATGAGGAAGTTCAAGTTTTTCATTACTCTGTTTACTGTCAAAAACATGAGCCGAAATGGTTGCCTTTTCCTTTGGACAGTGAGTGACAGAGCCATCTGGTTTAAGTAAAAGACCAACTGTTGCATCTACACCAAAGAGTACAGATTTAAGGGTAGACCACCATTTATGTTCCTTCGTTGTACCAGAAAGTGTTTCTTTTATGGTTAAATTGTACTCCTTTTCAGTTGAGGCATAAACTCCCTGAGCAAAAGCTCGAAACTGAGTATAGTTATTCCAGGTCAAATCTGATCTGTTACCCTTCAAAAGATGATAGGCTTCCTGCTTCTCCAAATAAGCACATCTACAATCATCATTGAACCACGGTTTGTCCTTCACTCGGTACCTTAGCACACGAGAAGGGATACACCTATCAATTATGTTGACTATATTCTCATTCAAAGGGACAACAGGATCTACACTATTATATAATTGTGACCAATTCAAATACGAAAGATCATGCAAAATCCCATTCCAGTCTGCTTGGGATTTCATATAAATTTTACAA